>NW_027502803.1:0-43879 GCF_021521415.1 Bidens hawaiensis
TCTCTTTAGGTGTTTCAATTGGCTTGACAGTTTTGCTGAAAGTCAAAGAGATGGTCAACAATGCCTACATTCTGTGTACAGTCCTTATATCCTGTGTAATTAAACTATTTTCCTTATTATTCCATATAATTTACATAAATTCTATTTTATCACATGACATAGCTAGGGTTTAATAAGGAAATATTAACCATTTCAGGTCGAGTATCTTATGTTAAAAGTCTGAACGAGCCAAACGGTAAGAGGTAAAGACCGTAAAGTTTACAATGGTCAAACCAATGAGGTACAGTCAAAGTTCCATTAAGTTAAATTTAAATTAACCATTTATTTAAGTGATTTTTAAGATAAAATTTGATTAAATTGTGCAATTGGCGTACCCTCATGCCGTTTTGACTTTGCATAGTCCTTTTCAGGTGCTGGTTTGACTTTGAACCAAGTTTAAGATATGGTTAGAATTACATATATGCAAACTAGTATTAATCACTTACCAATTTGGCTTGTATTATATAGACACAGTTAAGTGTTAAGTTATGGGTTGGGCTAAACGTACTCACCTCTCTTGCTTGTCATACCGCCCATCCCCCCCCCCCCCCCCCCACCACCACCACACACACACACTCACACACACCCACACCCACACCCACACACAAAAAATTATCTTTCCTTAATTATTTGACACATTAGTCCAATGTCCCCTTTCAACAATTTTTCCATTTTATAGTCTTTTAAAATTTCAAATAAAAAACTATTAAGTTTTATATAAAATTTTGATTTTCTGTCCTTTTGAGTTTTTGCTATTATTTTGATTATTACTATTTTCATTAATATGATTATTATTTTTGTTTTATTATCTTTATACTATTATTATTATTATTATATTATTATTATTATTATTATTATTATAATTTTTCAATGTATTAATCTATATTGACATAAGTTGAAGGGAGGGTGGGGTTACGTTTAGCAAGACCCAAGTCGTACTTGCGATCGATTGGTGGCTTGTTTTAAAATGTTAGTTGGGGGCTTTCCTTTACTACTCAAAACCCTAATAATTTTTTTTATGATTATATATAAAAAAAGAAACTTACTTTTAAACAGTCAAAACACAAACTCTTTTGACTGCGAGTTAAGCTGAGATATTCCTTCCACCTTGTGAAGATGGAAAGCTTTTACAGGTGTGGTTTGAATGTTTGATTTTATGTTTCTTTAATGGATATCTTCCGTTTCTTCAGTTGATGTGAAATCTTACTTTATTCACTCAACAATGATTTAGCTCTTGATGCGGATCTAGTTAAGCCAGATTCTTAAATTCCGAAGTCAAACCATATCTGAAGTCAATGAATATAGAAGCTGCCTGAAGAATTTCATACCCGAAGCAGATATGTGTATGGTAAGCCTCATTTCCGTGTAAAAGTTTTGATTGCTGTTGGCTGGTGTCAAGATGCAAAGGATACAACCCCTTTGACCAGAATCCAAGTCCAAGTTTTATCTGACTTGACTTGTTTAAAGTAATGACGTTAACTTAAAGTAGTTTCACTTGATTAATGAATCAACTTTCATCATTATGATTTGATCACTTGAAACTGGAAAAGGAATTTTAGCATATAATCGAACATCATATTGCAAAACTGAAGGCTTGGTGTTTCATGTTTATGTAACAAGCCATGAAGTCAAAACTTAAGTTATGCAAGACAAGACCGTGTTTGATCATTTGCTAAATCTCTCTCCATGTTAAAGTGACCAAATCAAAATCATGAAAATATGTTCTGTTAAACAGTTCAAGCTGCCTTAAACTTGGTTGGGGTGCTCGGTTCAAAAGGCTGATTGCATTGTATCTTGAAACCTGCCTTCAAAACTTTATGCACAAAAGTAGATGTTTAGAATTACATTTGTATTGTGTATATGATAGAAATGTTATAAACTTGTATTGATATATTTTATTTCTTTAATTTATTGAATTTGGTTTGCTTTGTTCTGTGGTATGGAGAAGGCTGAAATCAAATGAGATGTGTGACTTTGGACTTTGCAGTGTTTATCAATGTTTTAAATAAGTTCAAGAGTTAAATAGACTCAATTGAGCTGGACGTAGTATTATATTGTAAAGCTAAAAGCCAATGACTGTCTTAGTAACTAATTGGGCTATTAGTTAGGTAAGTGAAGCCCATGACTGTCTTAGCAAGTAGCAACCAGAGGTGCAAATCCTAACCGGTTAAACAAACCGAAACTGGTAATAACCTGTATAGTGCAAACTGGTTATATTGTGACCAGGTTATATTGTAATTGATATAAACTGGGTTGTTGAAATTAATCATAAAAGGGGCCATTATGTATTTATTATGTTAATAATGTATACACAAGTCAAAAGACAAGAAAAGCAGTGTTAGTTATGTATTCAATGTTATTGTGTCAAAATTAGAGTTACGGCATAACTGGAGTTGTGTCAAAATGTTATTTTTCCTAAAGTAGTGTTGTGAAAAAAATATTTACAAAATAGGTGTTCAACAGAAAATAGAAAGATAAATAAAAACTAAAAAAACATTTTGGTCTTTTTAAAACTTTTATTACTACGAATATAACTGCTCTTTTTCAAAACAAACAACAAATCTTATTAAAAAAAGATGTGTTTTCAATAATTTTTCAAATAAAAATTAGTATTCTTTTAATGTACTTCTAATAGTTTTTCTATTAAAATATCATAATTAAAATTTTTCGTTAACTTTGTTTTCTATATCATAAAACCTCTTTCCCATTAAAAAATATTAATAGATTTTTTTTTGTATTTAAAAAATCTTCATTTGATAAAAAAAAGTTACAAAATGTTTAAATTTGTTAAAAGTTTTTGCTTAGCAAAGAAATCGTTTTTTTAGGAAAATCCTTTTTTGATGTTTAAACGAAATCATCTTTATTAAAAAAAAATTAATAACATATTTTAAATATGAGAATTTAAAAAATCGGGTTCTAACTAGTTTTTTAAGAAACGCTTTTTAATTTAAAGACTATAAAATAGTGTTTTTAAAACTTACATGTTTTTTTTATTTCGTTTTACAGTTGAAGAAAATTAATTTTTATATATTTAAAATCATATACATTTGTAAATTTAGATGATTTATAGAGTGCATGCATCAAGTTTTTTTATATGAGCTTAAAAATAAAGTAAAATTGTCATTTTGAATAAAAAAGTTAATCTTATAAGTTTGTAATATTAAAAGTTATAGCTGATTATTTTAATACTAAAAAAGTATTGCAATAATTATACTACATATAATTGTTTTTCATAACTATCTATTGCCAACAACGATCTATTAATATATCCTTATGGCTTATTTAGAAGATAAAATTATCGGGTAAAAAGTAAGAGACGATTCATGATTATATAAAAATATTATTTATTTTCAAGTTAAATCAATATTACTTTTTAAAATAAAAGGATAAAAGAACATAACATGGTCCATTTTGGGTTTATTCAACAAAATTAGGAGTGAAAAACAAAAGGTTTATCAAAACATTACTTTGGTAAATATTTTTTGATGAACACCTATTTGGTAAATATTTTTTCCACCAATACTATTTTAGAAAACGGAGAAGCGGGATTGGTGAAGCTCGATATAAAATTTAACGAATTGTCAAGTACCCTCCTCTCGATTGGTGAAGCTCGACATACAAAAAATCGGTTAAAGAGTTTGGCATTTCTAGCTAAAGACTTTAGCTACCTACCGCTATCCGACCAAGCGATAATGGAGGGAGGAAAAGATCTTATTCGGAAGAAATTGACGGAAAAAAATAAAAACGCTATTTTTATGTATTTTAAATTTATGTTTTTATTTTCCTTTTTATTTATGTTTTAATAAAGTATTTTAATTTATAATTGTGTGCATAACAAAAAATAAAAAATAAATAAAAAACCAAGCCCCGGATCATCTGGACCACTACACTCTCTGGGGCGTGGTGAGAGGCTTGATCCAAAGCCATGTCATCGCCTACGTGTCGGATTTTGATTGGATCACTTGGGGCTCAACTAAACCTCATTACCCTTAGCCTTACCCTTAACCTTAAATAACATGCGGTGCATGACCACTCCTCATTCAGAAGTCAGAACACCCACCTAACCCGAATTCTTCATTAAAAATTTCTCTTTTATCCATTTCATTTATTACTATTAGACTGCTCGCTATGGGGCGCCCATGGCTAAGGTGGCGGGCGCCGTTGGGCGCCGAACACCGCCGTGGGCGCGGTCCAACCAAGAGCGCTGAAGGTTGGGTGGTTCCAACGGCCGGCGCATGTGGGTCCCCCTCTCACACACACATACATACATATGCATATATATATATATATATATATATATATATATATAGGGCGCCTTTGGGGGCATTAAACCATAACGAGGCGGGCTTCGATGCACCTTGTTGCTTACGTGGCGGTGACGTGTTACGATGAAGGGGCTTCAAAGCCCCTCACCATAGTAACCAGTTTTAGTGACCCAATCAATTCTTTATGAATATAAATTTTGTCAATTTGTTTTTATTTCATCAGAAATGTTAATATATATTGTTAAGATGATAAGTTCTATTAGAAAAAAATCACTAAAAAAGCCACAACATAGAGGTGCACAAAAAACACGTACCTGGAATCGGTTATTTTTTATATGTGGGTATTCTATACCCGAAACCGGAACCAACCCTACCCGTAGAGGTATGGATAAGGTATGCATTATGAGCTCAATACCCGTACCCGATTTATACTCGGAACCAATCATACACTATACCCATACCCGATACCCGATACCAATTTTATAATACCCGAAATAATACATGAGTTTTTTATAGTCTATTTTTATGTTTACTTCACAACTTTTATGTTTAAGTTTTTTTAAAATACATATTATAAAGTAAATAATCTATACTTGAGTGGATTTATGGTTTTTGTTATATATTTAATTATTTTTATAAATTACAAAGCAAATTTAATTTTAAACGAAATTTAAATATGTATAAAGTTACATTCAAAACTGGGTATTAATATCCGGTCGTACCCGGACACATATCTGGTTCAATACCCAGTTATACCCGAACTCGATCATACTCTACCTGAATACATAGGGTTAAGTTTTTCTCTTCAATACCCTACTTGATTTCTTTCAATACTCGATTTTCCAATAACCGATTATATCCGAAACCAAGTATTAGAAAAAACTTATTTTTGTGCACCTCTACAACATAACCCAACCCAACCCAATGCTAGTGTAACAAGTCGATTAGTTATTTGTTGATTTTCCTTTCACTTAATCTCTTGCCCAACCCAGCCCAAGTTAAGGTCACGAGGTGGTCTATATAGTTGAGGTGGTTGGTTGGATGTAATAATTACTTTGTTTAGTTGATTAGAAGGATTTATTGTTAGAAAAAACTCCTAACAATATAAAAAAAAGTCCTAACTCAAAATTTAAACTAAAAACAAAAAAGTAAAAAAAAGTTAAAAACAAAAATGTTCCTCTCGTCTTCGTCGTTTTAAAAAAAAAGAAGACGATATTGAGATCACTTCACTCAACTATCATAATATCTACCAATTCCTTAATGTTATGTCAATTTCATATTTTAATATCCTAATACACTAAATGGGATCATTTCAATCAACTACCCCAAATTTTTTCTTTTACTTTTTTTTTTAAAAAAAATATTCCATTAATTAACCTTTATTTAAAATAAAAAAATTACATGAATCAAATAAAAGACCTTAAAAATGATAACATAAATAAAAAAAAGCTACTCTTTTCAAGTTCCTCGTCCATCAAGATGCGGGAGATCTAACGTTTCAAGATGTGCTACTATATATTTTCGAAGTCAGAAGTGTGTTTTATCATCCATCAACTCTCCAAGGACATTATCACCAAGAACAGGCTTGGACCAGTGAATTCGTTATGTGCATCGTTATATTGCATATCCGTCATCCTTTATGATCATGTTGTGCAACAAAACACATGTATAGCAAACATCCCTAAATTTCTGCAATGTCCTGATTCGCATAGGTCGCATAAGAATACACCATTTCCCTTTAGAACACAGAAAGCTCGCTCCACATCTTTTCGTATCGATTCTTGAGCCTCATTGAACTCTTTTCTAGATGCTCAACAGGAAACAAAACGCTTTCACAAAAGTCAACCAAGCGGGGTATATCCCACCGGTAAGGTAGTATCTCCGTTTGTATAATCGTTCGTTAACATGAAACAAACACTTAGGGGGTGATTCCATTCCTTTCGGTCATAAAAGGTTGAGATTGTGGTAGAACCATGACATCGTTGTTTGACCCAGGCGGACCAGGAAACGAATGCCAAAACCATAACTCTTGTGAGGCCACTACTTTGACCATAACTGTAGGGTATCGGCAATTAAATCTCATATACTGGCCGCACAACTCAATGGGACAAACTCTCCAAGTGAGATGTGTACAATCAAGGCTACCCAACATCCCGCGAAGGTGATGTCGGCGGGGCACAACATATTGCACATGAACACAATGACACTATTAAAGTGACAATATTTAAACAACTAATTTATTTCATTTAACATCAAATACAACACATCTTGTTCATACAATTAAAACAAAATTCAAGGAAATAGGTCGTTCATTTAACTAATAACCTAAACAGTCTAAAATAAAAATAACGTCTTCAATTCTTCAATCAACCAATTATCAAACCTGTAACATTACATAAAAGACAAAATAGCACAACTTATCATTTATGTTTGCACGCTTTTTCAATGGTCGTCCTTTGGCAAACTAAATGACAGATAACATCTTTTATGTTTAAAATACTATCGTGTTAACTCCTTTGGCTCTAACCCAGTTAATTTTTTCCGTTAAATGTAGTCATGTGTAATGCAGATAAGGGTAGTTTCGTAATTTGACACAATTAATTTAATAATTAGAATTTAAGGAATAAATATATATAAGAAATAATAATAATATATAAGAAAATAAAACACTAGTATCTTAATTAATACTGTTATCCATCTCTCTTACTGCCCACCATATCCCAATGTTAACCATCTCCCTTACGTCTCTTCCTATCCCCAAACACCACTCCACCACTGAAGAGACGTGGATCGGCTCACCGGTAGACGATCTACTTTCCTCGGGTATGATTATACTATTTCACCGATGGTTTTCTTGGATCTGTGCTCTTCCACCTACAAAATGAACAGCACCGTCAACTTACCCCTCAGAAAGGGACAGAGGGGTCCTCTTTGGGGTAACCCTCCGGTGTGAGAATAAGTATTTGTGGGAGAAGATAATAATGTGTGAGAGTAAGGAATTTAGAGTGTATTGCTTAATAGCTGAATACTCTGTGATTGTATGTTGTCAGGTGATATTTGATGATCCTTCCTTGTGGAGTTGATGCTGTATTTATAGTGCTAGGGTTTCCACTGATTGGGCTCAGCCTTGTTGGCCTCCTCCAATTGCTCTGCGCCACGTGTCCTCTGGGACACCTGGTGCTTTCTCATTGGTTGTAATCACGTGGTAGCACATGTGTCATGCTGAGTTGTCCACCTTTCATTTGGCAGCTGTCAACATCAGCATATTCTTATTCCTTAAAAAGATACCTTCTGGAAGGTTGTCTGACGTGCACAATCAAGGTTGCCCTAATCCTGATTTGGATAAGGATGAGGTTGATTATGTGCATGTGTGATATGCGCCAATCCTGAGGATGCGCGAGGTCTTCTCTTTATTCTCACGCGCAGATGTTTCATGCGCAGATGTGATATGCGCCGCGCGCTGATGCGCCACGCGCATATGTGATATGCGTGAGCATATGTGATGCGCGAGCATATGTGTGCCTGGGCATATGATGCCTGAGCATGTGTGGTGCCTGGGCATATGATGCCTGAGCATGTGTGGTGCCTGGGCATATGATGCCTGAGCATGTGATGCATGAACATATGTGATATGCGTGAGCATATGTGATATGCGCCATGCGCGTAGGTTTTGGCTTTGTGCCTTCATAATGTCTTGATTTCAAGCTTCTTGTCTATATCTTGTGGGTTGACCCGCCTTGCTCGGTGTTGAGGCGGGTACATACCTCTTCAAGCCCCCCCAGTCTAATGTGTGTCTTGTCTCGCGCGAGCAAGGCAAGATAGATGTTAGACTTAACAGTTTGCTCTTATTAGTAGGGGTTTTGTCTTTTTCTTCTTATTATTCATGGTTGCGCGAAATTCTATCCTTTTGGTTGCAAGCGAATCGTCCCTGTACGTGGTTGGTTGTTGCTGACGTGGGCCAGTGATTGGGACGTGTCAGACCTTTCGTGTGCTCGAGGTGCTACAGTTGCCTTTCGTGTCCCCTCACATGCTGTCAGGGACACGTGTCGCGCTCGCGTTGGTCCGTTCCTGCGAGTGGTGGCGCGTGAATTCTGGCAACAGCTGTAGAGTTTCTTTTCGTGTCCCCTCACACAGTGTCAGGGACACGTGTCGCGCTCGCGTTGGCTTACACCTGCGAGTGGGGGCGCATGAAGTTCGATCAGCACCAATATTTCTCTCTCCTGGGCCTATAAAAGCCAGCCCTTAGAGTTTTTTACCTTTCATCTTCTTGTTTATTCTTCTGAGCTTTTCTTTCTTTCAT
This sequence comes from Bidens hawaiensis, assembly GCF_021521415.1. Classification (NCBI taxonomy): domain Eukaryota; kingdom Viridiplantae; phylum Streptophyta; class Magnoliopsida; order Asterales; family Asteraceae; genus Bidens; species Bidens hawaiensis. The sequence continues at coordinate 8,605 of NW_027502803.1, forward strand.
TCTATTACTTTTCTTCTGCTTCCAGATTTCTGTTTTTCAGAAGCATCGTTTGTTTGTTGTCACTGTTGTATGTCTGATAGCTCAGATAACACAATCTCCCCCATCCATTGCCGTAGAAAATCGTTAGTAATGTCTACATTGAAGAAGACCGGCAAGGGGAAGAAGGCTGCTGAGGGCTCATCGGAGGAGGTAGGGAGGACCAAGGCTGTGAAGAGGTGGAATGAAATCCCCTGCAAACTGAGGCAGGCGGATCTTGACAGCCTCATCGCCTCTCAGGGTTTCCCCCCCCTGTTTGGCTGCATGTTGCCTGCGGCCGGGCAAACGGCGGCGGACCCGCCCGCCGGCTATATATCCCTATATAGCCATTTTTTCACCCACTGCAACCTTCGTCTTCCGATGACAAGGTTTGTGGGTGCGGTGCTTAGGTTTTACGGGATTCATATATCCCAAGTCCATCCGTTTGGACTTGTGCGCATGACTCACTTTGAGTTCATGTGCAAATCCCAGCGCGAGGAGCCCACCCCTCGGCGCTTTCAATTTTTTTATAAGCCCAAGATCCAAGATTCTTGGTTCTCCTTCGTTCCTCGTAGTCAGAAGGTGAAGTGCTCCACTGTTTCATTCAAGAGCCTTCATGACTGGTCTGAGAGGTTTTTTTATATAAGGGCTGGTGTGATCCCCATCCGTATGACCATGCGCTCGATTTCCTCTGCGCCTGCGGATGTGGGTGTCCTCAAGAACCCAACTGGCGCCTGGGTTAATAAGCTGACCGCTGAACCATCCCCCGCCAAGAACATTTGTGAGGAGGCGCTGGTGGGGGTTGGTATGAGCAAGAGGTGGGCGGACAGCGCGCTTGAGCCCGTTATCCAAGTCGACGGGTTGTGTAAGTTTATCTCATTGCTTTTTTTTTTTTTTTTCTGCGCGAATATAATTCTTTTTGCTGATATCACTTGACTTGTTTTGTGCAGTCACCAAGGAGTATGTCCATGCCGCCTATGATGAGCACATGGAGGGTGGCTCCGTCGCGCTTGGCGCTGGGGAGGTTGGTTTCCCTGATCGCTTTGATGACATGTTCATCCCTGTTGATCTGGGATTTGTCTTCGACAGCGATGCGCCTGGTAAGCCTTTGTACTTATGCATTTGCCTTTATAATACCAAATTTGGCTAACACTTCTGTTGCATGTATTGTAGATGCGCTTGAAAATTACGAGCTGGAGCTCGCGGAAGAGGAGGCGCCCCAACTAAAGCGTAAAGCTAAGGGGAAAACTGGCGCAGGGACCAGTAAGAAACAGAAAAAAGATGTTGCCCCTGTTGTTCAGGATCCTCCTACTCAGGCGGGGGGATTTGGGAAAACCCAGGAATTTACCACCAAGGTTTCCTTGGCTTCCCTGCCTCAAAAAGTGGGCAGACCTCCTGTCCACTTGAGGTATGGTGGCGCTACCTCCTCCCTTCCCGCGGCGGAAAAGGGAAGCGGTGTTGCGCCCTCGACAGGTATACTTTTCTTATCTTTTGCTTATCTTTTATGGTTCTATGAGCGCGATTCTGATAGAATTACTAATGAATCCTTGCTCACTCAAATGTTTGTAGAGCCGGCGACCGCGCAACAAGATGCCGAGGCTTCGCCGGAGGTCGCTTCGAAGTACCCTGTTTTACCCTCAAAGAAGGGTAGAATGGACTTCATGGCGATGTTTGCTTCGCGAACGGAGTTGCGCCAAGGTACGTATTGCGCTCTTTTTTTCTGACTTTCTTTTAGATCAAGTCATTAACCATTTGTTGTTGTTGATTTTTTCATAGAAGCCGTAGCTGGCGTACAAGCTTCTGGCGGCACTCCTGGCGCTGGCGCCAGCGCCGCTGCTCTGCTCCTGCTCCTGCAAGCGATGAATCTCCCCTCATTGGGATTACTAAGGAGCAGGAGGCCGTTTTGCGCGCCGACCTGGCGGCGCCGAGACCTCCCTCACCTCCTCCTGCGCACAGCCCTCCTCGCGAGACCGATTTTGATTCTAGGTCGCAGGAGAAGAGGCCTATTTCAGAGGAGGATGAGGAGTTTGCAGTTGAAGATTCCGATGCCGCCCGCGCCAGTCCTGCAGCGCCACGAGGTTTCGCGGCGGAGCCTTCTCGTGGGGCTGGCGCTGACTTTTCTGCTTCATCCCCACAGGTATAGGTTCTTTTTTGCTTCGCTGCGCGGACTTCCATCTTAATGTTTTGATGACTTAGATAATTTCTTTGTTTTTGCAGGAAGCCGATCACACTTACCGCCCGAGATGGAATATTACTGAAGATAGCACATTTCAGTCCATGGGGGTGTGTGCGGAATTCTGGGCTCATGCTGTGCCTCCATCTGAAAGGAGGTTCCAGGAGGACCGCGCTCGCGACGACCTGCTCAATGATCATATGTTTGCTGGGTCGGCCTTCATTGCTGCCTCCCAAGAGCTTCGCTCTGATTACGTTAAAGTACGTGATGCTCTTGCGGAAGCCAAGCAAGAGGCTAAGGTGTCTGCTTGGCATCTTTCTGATGCTCGCGAAAGAGCTGAGAAGCTCCAAGCAGAGCTCAGTGAGAACCGAGCCAGTGCCAACAGCGCCTTCGTGAAGCGCGGGCATGAGCTTCAGGCGGCGCGGGAGAAGCTGGACGCGGCGGAGGCGGATGCTGCCAAGTACGCGCGCAGAGCGCGCGACTTGGAGCTCGAGGCGGAGGCGCGTGACCAGGCTCTTGTCCAGTCTGTCACTGAAAAATCTTCACTGGAGAGTGAGGTTGCGCGCCTGAAGAAGGAGCTGGCGGCCGCGCAGGCCGATAAAGATGAAGCCCTGGCGACGGCAGCGTCTAGCCAGGAAGCACTTGATGCTGCGCGGGCGGAAAAAGAAGAAATCTTGGCGGCAGCAGCGTCCGACAAAGAGGAGCTAAAAAAGACTAAGGAAACTGTTGAGTTATTAAACTCTCAGGTTCCTGCCCTCGAGACGTCTGTTGCTGGCCTCGCGCAGGATCGCCACTGGCTAGTCTCACAGGGCATGACTCGTTGCGCTTTCGCGATGAAATACTCAGACGAGTTTCAGGCCCTTGTGATGGACTGCAACGCTGCCGCGCGCTTGGTGGGGCGAGCTGAAGGGTTTACGGATGGCTATGAATATGGCATGCTGAAGAAGAACCCATCCGAGTACCCTTATCAGAGCTCCGTTGCCTGCGCGGACATGGCCGCGATGGGGGAGAAGTATATGAATACTCCCATTCCCATCCTTGCGCAGGTATTTTAACTTTAATGAGATTACTTTGATTTATTTTCCAAGTATCTTTGTACTCATATTTTCGTTTATGATTTGCAGATATCCGCGCTTGCTGACCAGCCCGATCTCGTCGCGCTAAAGAAATTACTTGACGAGTGCGAGGGGGCTGGCGGCGGCGATGATGGCGCGGCGAATGCTGGCGTTGCTAGCGGCTCTGGCGTGGCCAAAGGATCCGCTCCTGACACTGTTGTGCTAGAAGACTCCATTCAAGACGAAGAACTTGACTATGGTCAGTTTGGAGATGAGGAGCAGGATACGCCAGATGCCGAGGGCGATGATGAGGATGATGAAGAGGCTGATGTCAATGTGGAGACTTGAGAAGCCCTTCATGTTTTTTTTTTTTTTTTTTTATTTGTAGTTTGTATCTCATCTTGTAAACTTGTAAATTTCAATGCTTTGGAATGAAATTTTGTTTTTCCCTTCTTCGCATCTGCGCATTCCCATTCATCTCTTTATATAAGATATGCTTGCACGTTGGAATAAGAACAAGGTTGTAAGGAATTTATTATACTCAACCCTTGTCATATTGTAAGTGATTTTGCCATATCTTGATTATGTTGACACGTGTCTTGGCGCTTTCATTATTCCTCTTTTGCGCGACGTTATCGCGCGTTTATGGAATTATGAGTTTTTTAGCCTTACGCGTCAGTGTTTTACTCAGATATCCATTACAATTTTATGCGCGACCTCGACCTGAGACCTTAACAACTATGTTTTGACGTTTGCTTTGCCTTAGTTGTGTTTAGGTGTTTTATGGTCAGGCTGCGCAGCATGCAGGATGGATGTTGTGAGTTGTTTGAGCTAAGGCTCACATTATTGGGCTAAGGCCCTAACGTTTTAGAGTTAAGACTCGTTAACGCGTTTGAGCTTGAAGCTCGCGCATGTATGTTTTACTTCGTTTTATTTCATTTTGATGTCCATATTGCTCAAAATTAATAAAGGGAAGTGTGAAACATGTATGCAAAAGGTAGTAGAATTGGGCTAAGGCCCTGACGTTTTAGAGTTAAGACTCGTTAACGCGTTTGAGCTTGAAGCTCGCGCATGTATGTTTTACTTCGTTTTATTTCATTTTGATGTCAATACAATGTTATCATATTGCTCAAAATTAATAAAGGGAAGTGTGAAACATGTATGCAAAAGGTAATAGAATCCACATTAAGAGAAGATGGCGCGTATCATTATTCATAATGGCTTAAAAAGCCTTGATTACAAACTTGACATTTACATGAAACATTTTCTAAGCTGTGCCGCGTTCCATGCGCGCGGGATCTTCTTTCCATTCAAATCTTTTAAAGCATATGCGCCTTTCCCCAATTCTTCTGAGATTTGATAAGGTCCCTCCCAATTGGGGGACATTTTTCCCGGGGGTATCGCGCGGCTAGCTTCATTGTTGCGAAGGACAAAATCATTTTTCTTAAAGTGGCATTCTTTCACACGCTGGTTGTAATATTTTTCCAGCTTTTTCTTGTATTTGGCTTCACTGATGATAGCCGCCTCTCTGCGCCCTTCAAGTAAGTTGAGATCCAACCTTCTTTCGCGCTCGTTATCAATCTTGCTCATCATGAGCACTCTATGGGATGGGCACCCAATTTCTGCTGGAATCATTGCCTCTGTTCCATAGGTTAGGCTGAACGGGGATTCGCCATTGCTGGTTTTGCTTAATGTCCTGTGTGCCCACAGGACATTAGGTAGCTCTTCAACCCAAGAATGGGATTCTCCCTCTAACCTTTTCTTCAGTCCATTCAGCAAGCTTTGGTTAGCGCGTTCCACTTGTCCATTCCCCTGAGGGTGATAAACTGAAGTGAAAATTTGGTTGATGCGCAATTCCTTGAGCCAGCTGGATATCTTCTTGTCAGTGAATTGCTTGCCATTATCGCTCACAATTTCCATGGGCAAGCCAAAACGGCATATGATGTGGCTCCAGATAAACTGCTTCATCGCTTCGGCTGTGATTTTTGCTAGTGGCTTGGCTTCGACCCATTTTGTAAAATAGTCTACTGCCACTATCAAAAATTTTACTCGCCCAGGCGCTTGCGGTAGGGGACCCACAATATCGATTGCCCATTTGTGGAAAGGCCATGCGGAGGTCACCGGAATCAAGTTGTTCTTTGGCCGCATGGTGTTTGGCGCATAGCTTTGACATGCTTTGCATTTTTAGATCTCTTTTAGAGCGTCCAAGTACATGCCAGGCCAATAGTAACCTGCGCTCATTGCCTTGGCAACCACCATGCGCGGGCCAGCATGTATTCCACAGATTCCTTCATGTATCTCTCTGATCACATAGCTTGCTTCCTCAGCATCTAGGCATTTCATGAGCGGCCCAAGATAAGAGCGTCGGTATAATGTACGATCAAGCAGCTCATAGTTCTGCGCCTTGTGTCTTATCTTCCTTGCTTGTGCGCGATCATCTGGTACCTTTCCCTCCTTCAAGAATTCCATTATTGTAGTTATCCATGATGAAGGGGGTTGTATGAGTTACCAGGACAGACTTCGCAACCACCGACGGGTTGCTCATAACTTCTACCCTGACATCTTTGCCAAAGTGATCAAAACTGGTTGATGCCATTTTACTCAGCGCGTCTGCAGATTTGTTTTCACTGCGCGGAATATGAATGATTCTGAAGCAGTCAAATTGCTCGATGAGCTTTTTCGCCTGCTCTAGATATAGAGGCATGGTGTTCTCCTTGGCATCATAAAGGCCATTGACCTGTGCTGCTACCAAGTATGAATCAACATGGGCCTCTAGCTTTTTAACTCCGAATTTTTGCGCGATGCGCAGGCCAGCCAGCAGGGCTTCATACTCAGCCTCATTGTTGGTGCTCTTGAAGTCCAACCTGATGGCGTAAGTATATTCATGATTCTCTGGATCCACCAGTTTGAGGCCTGCGCCGGACCCTTCATTGTTTGAAGCTCCGTCAGTGAACAATCTCCAAACATTTTCTTCATCATTGGCTCGCGGAGGGTCTACCTCGCGCTGAGCCTCTTCAATTTTTCCTTCTGGGACTTCTGCAATGAAATCAGCCAAGACTTGTCCCTTTATTGCTGGACGGGGCTTATAGGCGATCGTGTGCTCGCCTAATTCCAGCGCCCACTTTGTCAGCCTTCCTGAGAGCGCGGGGCGCCGCAAAACTTGCTGGATGTTGTAACCAGTCAGAACTTCAATGGGATGACCATTGAAATATCTATGAAGCTTGCGCGACGCGTGTGTTAGTGATAAAACTAACTTTTCCATGATGGAGTAGCGCGTCTCAGGATCTGTCAGCACCCGACTCACATAGTATATTGGCGTTTGGATTCCATTGCGATCCACCAATAATACTGCGCCGATGGCGCGCTCTCTTGCTGATAGGTATAATGTCAAAGTTTCACCAGGAAGAGGAGCTGTGAGCGCGGGTAGATTTATCAAACATTCTTTTATCTCCCTGAAAGCTTGCTCGGCCTCAGGAGTTCATTTGAATTGGCTTTTCTTTAAGCAATTCCTCAATGTGTTGACAAACAGGGTAGATTTGCTTGCATGGTTCGCTAGGAACCTGTTGATTGAAACCAATCTACCATTCAGCTTCTGGACTTCTTTCATGGTGGATGGCGAAGGTATATCAAGGATGGCCTCCACCTTCTCAGGGTTCACCTTGAAACCATCCTTGGTGACCATTACACCTAGAAATTTTCCCTCTAGTACGCCGAAAGTACATTTGCTCGGATTGAGCTTCATGTTAACTTCCTTTAGGCGCCCAAGGGTTTCTTCGATGTCTTTGAGCATTTGCTTTTGTAGGTTCCTGGAAGGATCGTACACGGGATGTCGCTATCTTCGCAGGTGCGGAATCCCTGCGTAGGTAGATACGAGTGCAGAATATGTATAAATCAAACACACGAGCAATGAACGAACACGTTATATTGATAACCGAACACGTGACTCGAGGTCACTATTACAGACTCTAAAACACGTGAAAAATGATCTCACCCTGAAACTCGCTCAAAACGGCTAACCCTAAGTCACACACTAAACTGTTACGGTGAACAGCTTAAATAAGCACGACAACTTCGCCTCAGGCGAAGTTGTCTATAACTTCGCTTGTTTGACAAGTTCGCCTAAGCGAACTTGTTGACAACTTCGCACATACAAAAACATAAACATAATCATAAGCATAATTACATTACAGACTCGATTACAAATGCTAGACTATGAACTACTGACACACATGTACCAACAGACTCCCCCTTGGCAGTAGCTTCATATCTTGATCTTCAAATCTTGAGTCTTGTAATCTTGCATCTCTACGCGTGCGCTCCCTCTCTAACACACACCGACACCACCCCTTGATATTTCCTAGCTTGATCCTTCCAAGCAGGAATGTAGAAGATCTTCTTCTCGTTGAGCATCTTCAGATCAGCCTGCGATAGATTAACAAGATGCATCGGGTCGTAAACCCTAAGCATTTCTTGTTCATCCACATCTTCCATTACCGCCTCCGCTGTCTCACAGTCCACGAACCACCATTTTAGATCTTTGAGCACGTCCTTGGGCATGAGCTTCATCGGTACTTCTTTAAGGCACCGGATCGGTTTATACTTCATTATCATCCAAGGCTTTCCATCAGCTCTCAGACCTCTATCCTTGTCTTCGACAAGTTTCCCCTTTTGTGGTCTCATCAGCTCAAACTTCTTCTCCTTAATACACTCCTTCCACACGATCTTCCCGATGATTCTAGCCATGTTGTCTTCACTTCGGTTTATCAATCCCAATATGGCTAAATCTTTTACCTCACATTCAGGCAGTGTGTTTAAAGATCTCAACGTTCTCCTGAAGTACTGAATTCCATCGTATCTTTTGATCACGAAGAGCCGCAGCTGCTCATCATATATCCAGCAGATAATACCTTTCTTTGCTTCTGCGTATCCCTTAATATTGTAACTTTTTTTGAACATTTTAGGGATCGCCGGCTTCTTCGTCTTTATGAACCAGTGAGCACAACCTTCTTTCCAATTCGGTTGTTCCTCCCATTCAGTATCTTCCTCAACAGTCTTATCACCCATCTCTGGCATCTCAACCTCCGGAATCTCGTGTTCCACGGAGTCATCTACAATCTCCCCTTCCTCTATCACATTCTCAACAGTAATTTGCTCACCGATCTTCTCAATCTCATCAACCGGCAGCACATCTTCTTCCAGCATAAAATCATCATCATCCTCATCCAGCTCTTTTAATGCGTCGATTACGTCTTCGACATCATCATCATCATCAACCGCTACCACCTCGTCACCAGCTGCACTTGTAGACTCCCCCTCAGCTGTGGAAGCCCCAAGAGCCTGAGAGGTTCTTGGCAGCTCACCACCTGCACCTTCCGGTGCATTGGGATCATCGTCTTGATCTTCTCTCCGTTTTGTCCTCAACTCATCTCCCCTACAAGTCTTCTCCCCCTGAGATGCCAAGAACTCTTTGAAGGCATCTATTACTTTCCCGTGCGCAACCAGGAGGGATGCTTGCAGGCGATTGGATTCCACTAGGCTTTGTATGGTCTTTGACTGTTCAGCTACAATCCGCTCTAGCGAAGCAATCCTTTCGGAGTCTGAAGTAGGCGTTGGAGTCGGCGGGACATCAGCAGCAGAAGTGACCGCAGGTGGTACACTTGGTAACCCTGCAGTAGTAGTAACTGTGGACTCAACAAATCGTGCAACTACCACCGGTGGAGTAAGCGATTGGGGTGGTAGAGACACAACTGCTGGAGCCGACGTCTCGACGGCAGTAACCTGTGCTGTAGAAGGAATAAGAGACATACCAGACAAGGCAGGTGGAGCAAAACGTACCAGCCTTGAAGATTCTCCAGCTCCCGAACCCATACCTGTCCGTTCTCTTCTTGAACGCCTGAGCACTAGTTGAACTGCTTCTTCTTCATCAACTTCCTCATCATCATCGTCAACAGTTCTCGGCCTCTTTCCAGTCGTTCTCTCCCGAGACACCATTAGTCGTCTCGCTTCAGCAAATGTTTCGTCAAGATCGGAGTCAGCTACCGAAGTAACTGCTCTAGTAACCTCCATGACCTGAGAACCTGAGACATCCATATCAAACAATCCATGGCCGCTAAAAGCAGCATCAAGATCTACTTCTTCAGCAGTAGGCACAGCAGGAGATGCAGCAGCTGTCACAGCAGCAGAGGCAACAGTAGATACAACAGGAGCAGCCGATACAGCCTGGGGTGCTGCCGCCTGATGTGGTCTTGGGTCTCTGAACTCGTCCCCACCAGCAGGAACATACTCCGGGTTGACAAGATACCCGAACAGTGGAGTATGCCTGGGACGCAGCTCAGGCTTGCTTCGTGCGCTAGAAGTGCGACACTGAGCAAAGATACGCTTCGTCACACATTCAACGTATCTAATAGGGCGTCTCTGAGGTAGCAACGGAGCCACATGATTGAGAATCATTTGTAAGAACCGAGGATACATAATAAATCGCTCGCGCGCCACAGCCCTCCTCTGACGATCAATCTCGTAAAATATCAGCTGACTAAATGAATATCTTCTGTTGTAAGTCAGGGCAGTCATGGCAGACTGCATCGTCGCGCCCATTCCATCAGTTCCTGCCTTCCTCCCAGACATGCACACGATCAAGACGTGCATTAGGAAGCGCCACTGATCTAGCAAAAATCCTTTTCTCCTCTGTGTGTCCCCCAACGAACCTGAATAACCCATCCTGAGATATGCCCCATCACGAAAAGGAGCGACGAACTCCGTTGGGTCATCCCTAGTTTCTTCTCCAAACTGCAAAGCCAACCGTATATCTTCTGAAGAGAACTGCACAACGTGACCATTTACGGTTGCTCGCATCACCGGTGGATCAACCCGGCAATCATACTCTACCGACTGCCAAAAGTCTTCAATGTTAGGTAGTGATATAGGCAGGGTATTCGTGATCGCATGGAAGATCCTTGAGCGCAGGAGAAATGTGATTATCTCCCTGTAGTCCTCCACGCCAATTGCGTCTGGATCTAACATGATGTACTGGTTATGCGCTGGAAAGAACTGTCTTTGATCATTACAGTCATCACCACCAGCACCGCCAACAGCAGCCATATCTGCACTAAACAAACCAAGTTAGATAACTGTTAAGCAACTCACAAGTTCGCGTTATACCATGAGCGAAGTTGTGATTAAAACCGTATAGGCGAACTTAAAGGTGAGGCGAAGTTGGGAACAACTTCGCTTCATATGTAACTTCGTCTAAATAACTGTTAAACAAATTGGTTTAGGCGAAGATGAAGATAACTTCGCCTTATCACAACATCGCCTCAGGCGAAGATAAGTGTTAGGCGAAATTAAGCTTCAGGCGAAGTTGTGGAAAACTTCGCCTCAAGCGAAATTAAGCCCCAGGCGAAGTTGCGGATAACTTCGCCTAAACCCTAACTTCGCCTGAATCTGAAACGGCGACTGTTCAGATTCAAAGGCCAAGATCCGATGATTTCGCAACGATTTGACTATCCAGGAGTGAAGAACAACACATAATAATGGTTTTAAGACGAAAAGCTCGTCCATGAACACGTATTACAAGGTCGAAAAACTAGGTTTTGAAGGTCCGATGACCCGAGGTCTCGAACCGGGTAAAAACTATAAAGAACGAGTATGTTTATGAAGGATATCGACAACACATACCCTCAATGAATAATAGAAACTGGAATCAAAGATCGAAATCGGAAAGAAAATCAAGTTCGCCGGAAAATACGCTCTGATTATAAGTTCGCCGTAGGTTGTAAATAATGAACTTTTTACACTGTTTAACTTCTTATATAGGGCCAGAGTTGATCAGGCGAAGTTACGCTTAACTTCGCCTAGGCGAAGTTAGGCACAAGTTCGCCTGATTCAACAACTTCGCCTGTAATTTCAGAATCAACCCTTTAAGTTTGAACAATTTTCAATTAACATTAGAATCTTCTAAAAAGAGTTAAACAAATATGATCATGACCCAGTAACCAGCTATAAAATAATATAACTACAAAAATAGAAAAACTTATAAAAATTTAACGAAATAAGGGATCAAATTTCAGTCTAGTCAGGGACCACTACGTTTTAGAAAAGATCCTAACAGGAATCATACTAGCTACGTGACTGTCACTTGGATCCGTGTTTAGCTGTATTATGACATATAGTGACAGCTTGTAAGCAGGTAAAAACTTAAAGCGGTTTTCATAGTTTCTGTGATACGAGTTAGATTAAGACTTAAAATTTTAAATGGAAAATAACTCAGAGAATTCGATGTCTCCTATCTATCCACGAGGCGTATTTAGTTTTCCCCAAGTCACCCCGAGTTGACTTCGACCCATAGTGTCTGATTAACTTGTAAGTATTCTTGATCTGTTTCCCGTTCATCACTTTTACTCAATGATAGAGAAGTCTTGAAATCTTGAAATCTTGAATGTAACAGTATCTCATAAGTATGAATTTTAATATTATTATTTTTTTTTCTTTTCTTTTTCTTCCCCCTTTTTTTTATTAACAAACTTATTGACTCCAGAGTAATAAGCATCTGCAAGTCCCGAATCTGGATCACTGCAGTGTCTTGGAACGCCTTCTTCACGGGAATCAGAACACTTATGGGCTCGTGTATGACTGGGAAAAGCGCTTTTCTGTCAATCATGCGGAAAGATATATACGGATACATGGAAAACTCTTAAGTAGTTTCCACGTAAAATCAAGTACATTTAATTTGTTTCACATAGACTTTTACACACCATTAAAAAAAATTTACCTTGACATACAATGACTGTTCTAATGCCTTTTAAGCTTAAAAACTTCACTAGTTAAGCACACACAATCAGTATAAATATCATTTTCCAAGGTTGGATCAATTTTCTGTTAAACATAGCAAAGAACTTCTTACGAAGTATTAGACTTGAAAAGTAATTTCATTTCCCTTTAAAATATTTTGATTTCAATCGCCCCGATCACGTCAAAGTATTCAGGTAAACGGCAATCCTGAAGATCCAATGGATCAACTGGACCGACCACATACAAGTATGTGTCCTTCTCACTAAGAATGACCGACTAATTTTCAGCGACTAAAAGAACACACATCATAACTGCCCCGGTCACTTTCAGTCTTCTGGTTAATGGCGATCCTCATTCTCTAAGTAGAGACGAGGACCAAAACATATCCGAGGATATGTCCATCAAACTGAGGTAACCGACTAATTTTAAGCAATAATGATTTTTTTTTTATTTTAAATAAACACAAAGACATGGTTACTCGGGATTGATCATCCCGTTCAGCTCAATTAGGTTTTGAAATCTGGTTTTATCAAATGCTTTTGTAAACAAATCAGCAAAATTTTCCAGTGTATCAACTTTTTCGATCTTGATCAGTTTCTTCTCAGCACAATCCCGTATGAAGTGATGACGAATGTCAACATGCTTAGTTTTACTATGCTTCACGGGATTGTTAATTACTGAGATGGCGGCAGTGTTATCAATTAAAATAGGAGTGAGTAAGAAATTCAGACCATAGTCGCGTAATTGTTGCTGAATCCACAAAACCTGAGAGCAGCAGTTGGATGCTGCCATATATTCAGCTTCGCATGTTGAAATTGCAACTGATGTCTGTTTCTTGCACTGCCAGGAAACTAATCTTCCTCCAAGAAACTGACAGCCTCCTGTTGTCGACTTCCGACTCTGATTGCATCCTCCATAATCAGAATCTGTATATGCCACCAGTTCAACGTCTCCTCCCTTTGGGTACCACAACCCTAGCTTCGGCTTGCCTTTGAGATACCGCAAAATCCTCTTCACACCTTTCATGTGAGATTCCTTTGGGTTTGCCTGAAAACGAGCACAAAGACAAACAGCAAACATTATATCAGGCCTAGAAGCAGTTAAATACATTAATGAACCTATTATCGCCCGATACAGAGTTGGGTCCACATCTGCGTCACCATCTGATTCAGCGCCCAATTTGTGATTGACGCAGATTGGAGTGTCATATGGAGAACTGTCCTCCATCTTGAATCTCTTGAGTACATCATGAACGTACTTCGTCTGATGAATGAACATCCCGTCCTTCTTCTGATCAACCTGCAATCCTAGAAAGAAAGTTAGTTCACCCATAGCACTCATCTCGAACCTCTTCTTCATGACAGCCTCAAAATCCTGACACATGGATACTCTTGATGCAGCAAATATGATGTCATCCACGTAGACTTGAACTAGTAGGAAGTCGCTTCCTTCTCTCTTCACAAACAACGTACTGTCGATCAAACCTCTTTCAAAACCATTTTCCAGCAAGTAGTCTGATAACGTTGAATACCAGGCACGAGGTGCCTGATGTAATCCATACAGCGCCTTGCTCAACTTGTATACGTGATCAGGAAAGTCTGGGTCAGGAAAACCCGGAGGTTGCTCAACATACACAACCTCATCAACTTTCCCATTTAGGAACGCGCTCTTCACGTCCAACTGAAATACCTTCATCTTTTTGAAAGAAGCAAATGCCAAAAACAATCTAATCGCCTCCAACCGGGCGACAGGAGCGAACACCTCATTGTAATCAATACCCTCTTGCTGATTAAAACCTTTAACAACCAGCCTCGCCTTATTTCTTATGATAATCCCCTTATCATCTCTCTTGCACTTGAACACCCATTTTGTGCCTATAGCATGCACATTCTTTGGTTTTTCAACCAAAGTCCAAACTTCCATCTTTTCGAACTGAGCCAACTCTTCTTGCATGGCTTCGACCCACGAGCTGTCCTTTAAAGCCATTTGATAATTCTTTGGTTCAATCTGGCTTATAAAGCAGGAGTACAAACATTCGTTCAGTATACCCGTTTCCTTAATGCTTGTATAAACACAGGTGTGCTCATTCAAGCTTTTTCTGGTTTGTACACCGGTGGACACATCACCTAGAATATTCTCCAAAGGGTGATCTCTGTGTATTCTCGTGGTCGGAACAGAACCGACATGCAAATTATCTTCCAAATTTGAAGAGATCTCATCAATGGTTGTTTCTGGCTGAGAGTGAAAAGGATTAATAAATTCATCTTCAGTCGAGGCAGTAGGGGTACCGATAGTGTTTGATGTGGAAGGTTGAGATTTCTCAAACAGCTGTCGTTGCAATAGATTCTCTTCCTCATCAAGTATCATCTTCGTCACAGCTCTTTCGTCTTCTTCAGAAATTTCCAAATCAGGTACGTTAAACGACTTAAAAAGCTTAACATAGTCAAAAAGCTCAGCAGGTCCATTGCTTGGTTTTGGCGATTGGTAACTAGTAATGTCGGTGTTACAAACCACCTCCACCTTGCAAGTCGACGTATTGAAGACCCGTCTGTTGGGAGTCCCAACAACATAACCGACTAGGATTCCCTCATCGGCTACTTCACCAAATTTCGAATTAGTCTTCAGAATCGAACAAGGAGACCCGAATGGTTCAAGACCGCACAAGTTGGGCTTCCTTCCATGCATAAGCTCGTAACATGTTTTTCCAAGTCTCTTAACGGTTAACACCCTATTCTGAACATAGCAGGCTGTAGCAACTGCTTCAGCCCAGAACATCACAGGAAGCTTCGAGTCTGCCAGCATAGTTCTGGCTCCTTCAATTAACGTTCGGTTCTTCCTTTCAGCTACTCCATTCTGTTGCGGAGTATACGGAGCGCTGTATTGATGTTCAATTCCTTTCTGAAGACAGAAGATTTCCATTTCAAAGTTCTTGAACTCTGTCCCATTGTCACTTCTGATGTATTTAACTGATTTACTCATGACGTTCTCAACCTTAGTAATTAGATTCTTCACCATTTGAGCCGTCTCATCTTTAGATTTCAGAAAATATACCCACGAATATCGCGAGTAGTCATCAGTGATCACCAAGCAGTAAGAAGTACCTCCTAGACTTTTTACATTCACGGGACCGAAGAGATCCATATGAAGTAGTTCTAGAGTACCGGCAATTGAATTGATCTTCTTGGTGAGATGGGATTTCTTGTGTTGTTTTCCCTTCTTGCATGCTATGCATTTGTCTTCAAAGTTAAAACTTTTTAAGGGAACGCCCATCACAAGCCCATTCTTGACAATGAAGTTCATCTTCCGAAGATGAATGTGTCCCATTCTCCTGTGCCATAATTCTGATTCTGATTCGCTTGCTTTTGTCATTAAACAAGATTCTCCGGTGGCCATTTCAGTAGACCTCATATCCAACACATATGTATTCGTTTCACGTGGAGCTTTCATAACTATCCATTCGTCTGGTATCTGAAAACCAGGCTTTAATACGATCGCTTCGTTCTTCATGAAATGGACAGTGTAATCTTTATCACAAATCTGCGACACACTCAGCAGATTGTGCTTTAATTCCTCCACAAAATTCACATTCTCAAGTGTCATCCTTCCATTTGACACTATTCCTCTACCAGTAATCCTTCCTCCGCTTTCACCAGCAAAACTAACTCTCGCTCCCTGAACAGGTTTTAAGTCGTGCAACAAGTGTTTGTTGCCCGTCATGTGCCGGGAACAGCCGCTATCTACAATCCAAAGATTGTTGGCAGCCCTGTTCAACTGTTCCTGCACAATAAAACAAAGAATTAGAATCTTGGGACCCAAGACCAATTGGTCTTGGATCGATACGTCCCGTACCCTGGCTTTCTCAAGTTAGCATCAGGATAATTCCTGTAAGTCCTGTTAGGAAATCTCCTTGCAGATGGAGTGTAATGCCTTCCAAACCTATGTGAATTGAAAGTGTTATATCTTGTGGTTTGGTTGAAAAGCTGAGGTTTGTTTTTATGAAAACTTGAAGTAGTTACATTTTGGCATTTTGAAAAGTTTTCATTTTTTACAGTATCAAAATGATGCTTATGCTCAGTTTTATTTGGCTTCACGCCTCTGAATCTCGGCTTCAGAGGGCAATCTGCAACTAGATGTCCTAATTTGTTACATCTAAAGCAACACCTTCTCTCTATTTTCTTGTCGAATGTTGTTTTGGATGTAGAGGCAGTGTTACCAGCCGTTCGTCTCACATAAGGTGGGACGTACGGGTTAAGTGGAGTACCCTTTTTAGAGGTTTTATTTTTATCTCCACTAGTGGGTATTACTACCTTCTCTTTCGTCTTACCTGATTCGGACAACTTATCCGAATCCGATGAGACTGGACTCGAAACAGAAATACTAGAAACAGGCGAACTCGTTTCGCCACAGCTAACACTTGGTTCTACACTTGTAATCTTGATTGGAGTTGTCTGAGGAACTTCGAAATCAACAGATTTCTGAACACTCGGATTATAAGTATAGTTGTGGTTAAAAGGTGGTGGAACCTCGTGATAACCAATTCCTCCCCTCTTCGCAGAGGTACCTTGATCACTAACGAGGTGATCAAGAATTGCCGAGGAATTCCTGAACTGCTCAAGTTTGCGATTCAGTTCCACCACTTTCACCTGGTGGTCAGCAATCTGTTTTTCCCGATCAGCAATCAATTTAGTCTTTTCCTCTAAAACTACATAACTAAGATCTATTATTTCGATTTTCTCAGCAAGTTTTATTTTTAAGCTTTGAATGTCTTTTTCACATGCTTTTATTTTGATTTTATAACTGTTTTCTCTTGCTTTCGTAAAATGGTGATCTTCTTTAATAGTTTTAAAATCAGCATCTAAACGGACGTACTGATCAGTTATCGTTGTAAGTTGCTCAGACAAATTCTCACAACTAGTACAAATATTCTTAGTACTTACCTCGGAGCGATTATCCTTGTCATCTGTCATGAAAGCGGTTTCTTCTTCAGTAGCTTTCTCATTTCCATCAACCTTCTCACATTCTTCAACCTCAGCCTCAGCCATGTTCGCCTGCTCACCAGATTCATTTGAATGCAGGTTCCAGTTGTATTCACCTGCCTCTCTGGTCAACATGGCATTAATCTCTCTATTAACTCCAGAGTATTGTGTAGGCCGACCTTGTCCACGTTCAACTCTTTCATTTCTGCATTCTTTGGCAAAGTGCCCGTATTGCTGACAATTATAGCACCTTACCTTAGATTTGTCGAATCCAGGCCTACCACCAACAAACTTTCTCCCAGTTTTCTTCATAAACCGTTTTACTCGCCTCACAATCATTGCCATTTGCCATTGCAAATCCATCTCCTCCAGATCATCAGCATCGATCTGGTCATAATCCTTATCCAGAACAGCAGGGTCCACAATCTTCCCCTGGATGTAGTTTTCGTAGGAAGCAATAAATGATGCATAGACTGCAAACTGCTCTTCAGCAGATTTTACACTCATAGGCATCTTGGAATAATTATTGCTTGAGGCATTTGCAGAGAAACCACTTGTGGATGCTTGAGGCTTTGAAGTACTTGATCCTCCAGCAACGAAACAAACATCACCGTTCAAGTTTACAGAAACGTTTCCTTCATGAGAAGAGTCAGAACCTGACTCCCCTTTTGAGTAATAAGCAGCTGATTCAGGCCTCGAACTTGAGCCTGAGTTAACTTTTGCACCATACATACCAGGGTCTTGTATCTGATCTGTTGGTATTTCTTTTCGAACCATATTAAACTCATAAGTTCTGAGCTTGTTTACTGCCGTTTCCAAATCATAATTAGGAAAGTCTCTGTCTTCCCTCATAAGAACGGTGTACATTTCCCACTTCGGTGGGAGAGCATCGAGAAGCTTTTCAACGATCTCTTCTTCTCGGTAAGCAATCGAATAATTGTTAAGCTCTGTCATTAGATGATAGTATCTGGTGATAATATCATCCAGTGATTCGTTCTTCAAATATTTGAAAACGGAGAACTGGGTCTTTAAAAGTTTGATCTTTGATGCACGGATACCCACGTTCCCCTCGAATCTATTTTCAAGAGCATCCCAAAGCTCTCTCGCAGAAGTGTACTTTCGGAACGTATGGAGAACCTCTTGAGGAAGTGCCATTGTTATAGCAGCATGGGCCTTGCTCTCGGCCTCATACATTTTCTTTTCTTCGTCCTCCATTTTGCTATACTTCTTAACCACATCACGACCTTCGTATTGCATAGTTGGAGGGATATATCCATCCTGGATGCACACCCACATTTTTGCATCCTGATATTTAATGAATTGGATGAATCTGTCCTTCCATGCCACGAAGTCAGTTCCTTTCATCAACCTCGGGGCCTTAGTGGCTGACCCCGCTTCTACTTCCATCTTGACTAAATCGGAGATGTTAATTGACGACATCTTTGCGAAAACCCGAAAACCCGAAAATTAAAAAAATCTTCCAAACAGTACAGTAGGCGAAGTTAAAAATAACTTCGCTGGAAAGTGTAACTTCGCTGGGCCTTAAATTCGCTTGACTGGGCGAAGTTAAGAATAACTTCGCTTAGGATGAGCGAACTTAGGAGGTAAGCGAACTTGGGAGGTAAGCGAAGTTGAGGATAACTTCGCTTAGGCGAACTTAGGAGGTAGGCGAAGTTGTGGTTAACTTCGCTTAATCCTTATATCTTCGCCGAAACCCTACTTCCAGTGACGGCAACTTCGCCTGAAGAACGGTAACTTCGCCCGATGAACAAGGAAACTGTTCAGATCTGATTTCGTCAATCTAGCAGTTTCCGATCGATGTTATGGCTTGCAAATGACTGTCAAACACGAGTAAAACACAATCCCAATAAAAACACGTCCCGCGAATAGGTCAAACCAGACGTTTTCTACACCCGCGTGAAATCCCGAACCTCACAATCGAGCCGATGGCTCTGATACCAATTGTAGGTTCCTGGAAGGATCGTACACGGGATGTCGCTATCTTCGTAGGTGCGGAATCCCTGCGTAGGTAGATACGAGTGCAGAATATGTATAAATCAAACACACGAGCAATGAACGAACACGTTATATTGATAACCGAACACGTGACTCGAGGTCACTATTACAGACTCTAAAACACGTGAAAAATGATCTCACCCTGAAACTCGCTCAAAACGGCTAACCCTAAGTCACACACTAAACTGTTACGGTGAACAGCTTAAATAAGCACGACAACTTCGCCTCAGGCGAAGTTGTCTATAACTTCGCTTGTTCAACAAGTTCGCCTGAGCGAACTTGTTGACAACTTCGCTTGTTTGAAAAGTTCGCCTAAGCGAACTTGTTGACAACTTCGCACATACAAAAACATAAACATAATCATAAGCATAATTACATTACAGACTCGATTACAAATGCTAGACTATGAACTACTGACACACATGTACCAACAGCTTTTCCTCCCTGCTCTTGATCACCAAATCATCCACATAGACTTCTAGGTTTCTTCCGATTTGCTCGCTGAAAACGGCATCCATAAGTCTTTGGTAGGTGGCGCCCGCATTCTTCAAACCAAAGGGCATTTTTGTGTAACAAAAAACACCCTTGTCGGTTCTGAAGGCGGTCTTGTCCTCATCTTGTGGTGCCATTTGAATCTGGTGAT
This sequence comes from Bidens hawaiensis, assembly GCF_021521415.1. Classification (NCBI taxonomy): domain Eukaryota; kingdom Viridiplantae; phylum Streptophyta; class Magnoliopsida; order Asterales; family Asteraceae; genus Bidens; species Bidens hawaiensis. The sequence continues at coordinate 28,270 of NW_027502803.1, forward strand.
AGCCTTTGTATGCATCCAGGAAACATTTTAGCTTGAATGGCGCCACGGAGTCCACCTTTGCATCGATGTTTGGTAGGGGGTAACAATCCTTTGGGCACGCTTTGTTGAGGTCCTTGAAGTCAATGCACATCCTCCATGACCCGTTACTTTTCTTTACCATCACAGGATTGGCTACCCATGTCTGGTACCGTATCGGGCGGATGATGTTTGCGCGCAATAGATCCTCAACCTGTTCATTCATGGCCCTCGCCTTTTCATCCCCCATGATTCTCTTCTTTTGAGCAATTGGCTCTACAGACTTGAAGGTGTTTAGAGAATGCTGCGCCAGGTCTCGCGGAACCCCAATCATATCAGAGTGTTGCCACGCGAAGACCGACATATATGCTGTGAGCAACCTTTTCATTCTCAACCTCGTGTCGTCTGATATCGTTGCGCCAATTGTGATTTTCTGCTCCGGGAATTTTGGGTTGAGAATCCATTCCTCTGGCGCGTTGTCTGCCATTGGAAGTTTCATTCTCCCCTCCCGCGGAGTACTTGTCACTGCGCACAAATGATCTCGGTATACAAAAGTTACACTTGTTGGTGTTGGGAACCCCAACGCGCCGTGCGCTGGCGACGGTATGGCGTTGAATTGGGCAATCGTTCCCCTACCCAAGATCATATTGTGGAAAGAAGTGGTGGGCAGGACCAAGAAGTTGACAACTTCGGCTCGCTTGTGTTTGTCATCCCCCATAGTTAGCTCAAATTGTATTTGACCTAGGGGATGAATGATTTCATTTGAAACACCAGAGATTGGTGCATTCACAATTTCAAGCCTTGCTTGGTCTGCCGGATCCAGTTTCCTGAAACATTGCTCATACATGATGTCTGACTCGCTGCCAGTGTCAACCAGGACTTTTGACACTTCGTAATGAGCAATGTGTGTAGTGATGACAAGAGGACTGCTGATGGAAGGGCCTCCCCTGATTCTCGGGAAGATGACTTGTTGCTCGCGCCAATCTCCTTGGATTTGCGCGCTTCTCTTTCTTGATATTTGCCCTTGCCTTCCTCCCTCGGCTACACAGATTCTTTTGTACTTTTTGCTGGCAGAGGCTCCTGATTGCTCATTTTCTGGTCTTGAGTTTTTCACCAGGTGAGCCAGCTTGCCTGATTTCACGTCCTTTTCAATTGCATCCTTCAAGTGGTGGCATGCATCAGTGTTGTGCCCTGTGGACTTGTGAAATTCACAGTACTTGCCACTGTCTGATGGTCCCTTGTAGTGTAGTGGCTTGGGGATTTTGAATTGGACATTCTCAGTGCTTAACACCTCTGAGGGCGTTTTAGTGAGGGGAGTCCATATTCTTAGCAGAGGTCTGTTAGGATCTCTGCCGCCCTCCCTCCTGTCACCCTCCCCGCGATTACGAACATCTTTTTGGGGCTGGGGTGAGCTTGGTTGCGCCTGCTTTTCTGCTGAAGAAAAACTGGTTGGTTGCAACCTGGACCATACAGAGTTCTGCTTGCCCCTCTTTTCTTTGCTGCGCGGTGACTCAGCTTGATGCGCTCTTTCTCTTGCCCTATCTTGGGCAATTTGTTTTTCATTCCTCGCGAAAACTCGCGATGCTTCCATTAACTTGGCCCACGTCGTGGGCATGCCATCTCTGCTTACGAGAGCTCGGTGGAGTTGATCACTGCGCGCGCCTTGTATAAAGGCCACGCGCAGGAGTTGCTCAGTTATACCTCCGATTGCCAGAGACTCCTGATTGAAACGAGTGATGTAGTCTTCAATCGTTTCATCATTCCTGCGCACGCAGTGCATGATGTCATCAGGGTCGCGCGTGTGTCTGCGCTGCTGTACGAAGTGGGCTTGGAACTTTTCCAATAGTTCCTCGAACCCATCAATTTGCCCAGTCGGCAAGCTCTCGAACCAGACACGCGCCGCGCCCGTGAGGCAACGAGCAAACATGTGACACCATGTTGGCATCGTCCAGCTCTCTAGGTTTCCCGTGTTGTAAAAACCTTACAAGAAATCGTCTGGATCTGTTGTGCCGTCATATTTACCCAAACCACTTGGCATCTTGGTTTTGTGCTGGATGGGAGCCTGCGCGATGCGCGCAGTGAACTTTGAATGTTTCACCAAGATGGCTGGTCTATACGGTGTGGTTACGTCCACTTGCCCTCTAACTGGTGGGCTGTACGGCATGTGCAGATCCAGATCGGCTCTGGCTCCAGGCGCTATGTTCACAGGCGCGCGGAGCTGTGAGCCTCCTGCATGAGTATCTCGCGTCTTCCTCATGCTGTGCACTTCTTCATCACTGAACTCAGTGTGTGCAGTGTGAACAGAATGTCCTTCTTCCGGCGCGCGCGGCCTTTTTGTTCCATGAACAGTTTGCTTATCAAGCGCTTGCCTTTGTGTTAAGTCGGCTAGCTTTTTCTGTTTGACCATCTCATTGTACTTGTCCATTAGACGCCGCTGCTCGTTTATGAGCCATTCTTTAGGATCATTTGTTTCATCTTCTGGACCCATTGGTCCTTTTTGTTTCGCGCCGGCAAGATTTTGTAACGTGAGATCGTCTGGAGTAGTTTCAGTCTGGCCGTGAGGAGTTGTGATGAAGGGACGGTTACTGGTGGTGCGCGTAGAATCACGCGGCCCCCTCAGAAACTGTTGTCCCTCATTAACATCCTCACGTTCAATATCCTCCAGAACTTGATCAACGTTATGAACGCCAGAAACCATGGTGATTTTTTTTTTATATAGATCTGATGAGATCTGATTGCCGTTGTAACAGTGGATGGCGCCAATGAAGAAGCGTGGATCGGCTCACTGGTAGACGATCTACTTTCCTCGGGTATGATTATACTATTTCACCGATGGTTTTCTTGGATCTGTGCTCTTCCACCTACAAAATGAACAACACCGTCAACTTACCCCTCAGAAAGGGACAGAGGGGTCCTCTTTGGGGTAACCCTCCGGTGTGAGAATAAGTATTTGTGGGAGAAGATAATAATGTGTGAGAGTAAGGAATTTAGAGTGTATTGCTTAATAGCTGAATACTCTGTGATTGTATGTTGTTAGGTGATATTTGATGATCCTTCCTTGTGGAGTTGATGCTGTATTTATAGTGCTAGGGTTTCCACTGATTGGGCTCAGCCTTGTTGGCCTCCTCCAATTGCTCTGCGCCACGTGTCCTCTGGGACACCTGGTTCTTTCTCATTGGTTGTAATCACGTGGTAGCACATGTGTCATGCTGAGTTGTCCACCTTTCATTTGGCAGCTGTCAACATCAGCATATTCTTATTCCTTAAAAAGATACCTTCTGGAAGGTTGTCTGACGTACACAATCAAGGTTGCCCTAATCCTGATTTGGATAAGGATGAGGTTGATTATGTGCATGTGTGATATGCGCCAATCCTGAGGATGCGTGAGGTCTTCTCTTTATTCTCACGCGCAGATGTTTCATGCGCAGATGTGATATGCACCGCGCGCTGATGCGCCACGCGCATATGTGATATGCGTGAGCATATGTGATGCGCGAGCATATGTGTGCCTGGGCATATGATGCCTGAGCATGTGTGGTGCCTGGGCATATGATGCCTGAGCATGTGTGGTGCCTGGGCATATGATGCCTGAGCATGTGATGCATGAACATATGTGATATGCGTGAGCATATGTGATATGCGCCATGCGCGTAGGTTTTGGCTTTGTGCCTTCATAATGTCTTGATTTCAAGCTTCTTGTCTATATCTTGTGGGTTGACCCGCCTTGCTCGGTGTTGAGGCGGGTACATACCTCTTCAACCACCATAACGATCATCAATTCCGGCCAACCTCTCGAAACCAACAAACTATATATGGCAGCAACCACAACAACTTGAAAACCCAAAACCATATACGGCAGAAACCACACCAACGCCGGTTATAAGTGGTCACCAGTAGAAGAGGTTACCGCTTCCGGTGTGCCATTTGGTTTCTTGCCGGAAAAAAAAGCGGAACCTAACAAAACCATAGGGCTTTTCCAATAGTCAGTCGACTTGGTTATGATTTATACAGCCAAAATTCTGGCATCTCCAATTTGTTTCGATTTTGCTTCTTTCTACCAAGACAGAGGCTAGTTAGGATTGGATTATTTTTAAGTAGATCACACATGATCTAACTTCTGAGGCATGAAAGATGTTATGAGCCAGAGATGTAAGCTCTCCGGAGTTGTTGGAATCATTTTTGGCGGACTTGTTTGATATTGTCGGTGGGGTTGTTTTGGGTTAAGGGCCATGCGTTCATCGGACTTAATGGTTGTTCACCCTGCCAACCCGCACGATTTGAACTTGTAAGGGGCGGTTGTGGCAGGTATTGGCGGTGATAGGTGGAGGTGGTTACAGGTGGTGGGTGAACGCAGAAAGAAAAGGGAGAGAGAGAGAACACATTTATATTTTTCTATAAATGCCAAAATTTAAAGATAATTACATAGACAATCCCTTAAGGGTAAAAAGACTAAACTACCCTCTTATGCAAGGCAAATGACCAGACTCAACTAAAAAAATCTAACCACGTTAGTGAAAAAGAACAAACCATGCAAGAATTTATGGACATACATGATGTTTTCTAGCATTTATCTTTGTAAAGGACAACCACTGGAAATCCAAGTAAACGTAAATGACAAGTTTTGCTATTTTGTCTTACATAAAATATATTTTGTCAACACAAATGTTGGTGAATAATTCCATAACTTTTGTATATATATAATATGAGGTAAAATCCACAACTCATATGTGAAACTGTAAAACGACAATTGAGGTATATAAATCATAAATAAATGAGGCTCATTTAGGTAAAATTACCAAATTACAAGGAGAAACATATTATCATACTTATTGAGGACGGGGATTAGGTCAACCAACAAAAGCAATAAACATTTAGCAACTAATTATATGAGACATATAACACATAATCGGGCAATTATTATAAGTATTACATGACCTAGAGTTTGTGGTTTGAGGATCAAGTCTTAAATCATCTTTTTTTAAGTATGAAAGCTAGCCCCAAATATAAAAGATAAAACATGGATGAAATTGCTCACTTGGAAAAGATGACTTTGAAAAAGAAAAACTTAGAATAAAATCCTCAAGAAGGCGAGCCCGGCGGTTTAACGTGTGTATCCTAGATTGAAAGACCTTGATTTAATATTGAGTCTTGAATATGGAAAATATATAATATAACAGTTCATAAAAACGAGGCTTGGGTTTTCGGGATTTTAAGTTATATTTTACAAAGTACGGTTAAATAAAGTGAGCATAAAAAAGGAATGAGGTTTACATGAAACGAGTGTTTGATGTTTAGTTTACTTAACTTTCTTAAGTTTAACATAGGTGAGTTGGTTTAGTTTAAGTGCTCATGATCCCGCTAATGTAAGCATCAAGATCCGACTTTTAACAGTTTGTTCGGTTTAGTTGGTTCGGGACTTCATAAAGTACCAAAATCCAAATCCAACTTACCAAATTATTTAATTTATTAATTACTTCAATAAAATCAGTAGCTTAAACAAGTTTTGAGAATTTTATTTATTAAAGTCCCAAACTCGGGTTTAGGCGGATGTATATTGCCTCGATCATGGTATAAAAACCAAGTTTGGTTCCAAAACACCATAACTTAGAATTATAAATAATATAAAATGAAACATAAGTTAGAAATGTTAAGAAAGATTTTTGGTGGTTTGAACGGTGACTAGCTCATTAAAACGAGAAGTTCGACTTTTCTCGGTTTTTACCCGAAACTTGGTTTAAGCTAAGATTTGTTCCAACACTTTCAAAATACCAAGTAATATGAGTAATATAAAATAAAACATAACTAAAAAGATAGGTTGAACTTTTGGTGGTTTGAATGTTGACTAACTCGTTAAGACGAGTGTTCATCATTATTCGATTTTTACCCAAAACTTGAATTCAATCCAAGATTTTTTCTTACACTATCAACCATATAATAACTAAGATATAAAGAACAACTCATATCTAAAGGGTTTCATGCATATGTTTGCTCAAACGTTAAAGAAAATGCTTAAACGGGTGTTCAGTTTTGGTTCGGTCCTTGACTCGGTATGAGACCGAGAATGGTTACCACATGTAAAAAAAAATAGAACTAAACTAATGTAAGATTTTCATATCCAAACTTAAATAAAAAGGTTAAACGAGTAAACTTCCTGAAAACGACTAAACGGGCCTAAAATGCATAAATATGTTTGACTTTGTGTTTCAGACTTGAGAGGATGTGACCCATGTTACGTGCTTAACGGAGGAAAATAATTTATTTATTTATTTTATGGAAGTTGTATGCTAAATATCTTAGTCGGTATTTAATAGATTTTATTTATAAGAAACATAAACTCACTCAGCTCAAGCTGACTTTGCGTGTATGTTAGATTGATTTCAGGTTGAGTGTGGATGAGATTACTGCATGGATGCACTCAAGACTACCCCAGGTCCCGAGGTAGTTCTAGTCGATGCTCCTTATCGTTTTAATAATTAAGACAACTATAAGTTACATTTTCCGTCTTAAGAATAATATTTGGATGTTTGTTTATTTTCCGCTGCAAGAAAACTCTATGTTGAATTTTTAAATTATATGAAACCGGTTTATCTTTTATATTTGAATTTGTTTGGAATGATTACCAACTGTAGGACTCCCGGGTTTTGGGGTCAATCAAGTTTGTATTAGAGCTAACGTTCGAGAGATCCGGGTATCCTTTAATGCTTGGACTCGAACATTTAAGGGAAGGACTAGAAATGCTAACCGCGGGTAACTGCACTCCAAGAGGTAACCTTTATATTTCAACGTATGTTAGGATGTATTCTCTCTTAATTGCGTGATGTGTTTGATGAAATACTAATGTGGGTCATAAACATGCTTAATTTTTTTATGTGCTAGATAGAATATTAAGGTAGTCATAAACAAGAAGTATCTAGAGCGGGTAAGTAAAGTAAACAACTAATAAACACTTGATCAACATTATTAGCAGTTTACCATTACTTTCCATGAGCTGAACATGACTTGTGGTTGATTACGTGAAGATTCTATCTTCGTAGGATTAAGGCATGACTAATCAGTGTTTAGTTAGAGGATGTCATATCGGGAGCCGTGGTGGTGGCTAACCATAACAGACTAGAATTGTTAGGAGGATTCACTAGTGTTAGATAATCATAAGCATGAGGAGTTGAGTTCGTTTTCGTGTAAGCCGTTGTGGATTAGGTTTATTGTGTTGTTTGTAATATAATGCCTGAAATGATTGCTGAGGCTGCGAAGGTGTTGAATGTTTCTGATAGAAATAAGAATAAAAGGATAATGAAGGTATATATATATATATATGTGGTTTCATCGGAAAGAAGGGAGACATTCCCTTATAAAAACCTGCGTAAGAAGGGCGACATACCCTTATAAAAACCTGCGTAAGAAGGGCAACATAACCTTATAAAAACCTACATAAGAAAGGCGACATACCCTTATAAAAACCTGCGAAAGAAGGGTACAGACCCTAGTAATATCTGAGAGGTTATAGGGTGAAAGACTCTTTAAAACGTAGAGATAGTTATGTATATATAAGTAAGCTAAAACAAGAATGGAAGTATGAAAGAATGCAAGCACGATAGTATAGAAGTATGCTTGTATGTATGTATGTATGTATGTTATGTATGTATGTATGCATGTAGGAATGAAAGAAACATGTTAAGTAATGTAATATGTATCTACGGATATGTGGCTTAAAATCTACAACTGCTCGAAGAGCTTAAAGTAATCCATCCTACCTTTCATGTTTCTCATCTAAGGAAGTGTTTGGCGGATGGGGGGAGGCGCATGTGCCTCTCGGTGATATTGAACTAGACTCGAAGTTGAACTATATCGAGGAGCTTGTTGCCATTCTTGACCGTAAGGAGAAGCACCAGAGGAATAAAGTTGTTAGGTAGATGAAGGTGCAGTGGAGACACCGCAGAGTCTCCGAGGCTACTTGGGAATTATAAGAAGAGATGATGAGACTTTACCCGAACTTTTTTCCGGATCAGCGGGATTCGGGGACAAATCCCGGTGTAAGGGGGTGGACTTGTAACACGCGTAAAATTTTCTTTCGTGTTCGGACAATTGTAAAGTATTTAGATTCCGGGAATCAAATTCGTTCTTTTCGTATCCAAGTCGAGGGGTCTTGTGGTAATTCTTAGAAGTGTAATTAATTAAATTTGGGAAAAATTTATTACATCTTGCAAGTGGAGGGGCTAGTTGTGAAATTGCATAAAATATATAACAACTTGACCACTTGTTTTTTCATTTCCCCATTTCTTTCGATCGGATCAAAGAACCACCCCCCCCTTACGTTTTTTTTTTCATTTTTCCAACCCATCCAAGGATTACATCATCTCTTTCCAGGTTAGTACTATGTTTTAGAATGTTTTTTTTCATACATAATCCGTTCCTATTGCTCCATAATCGATCATATTCTTCGTTTAGGCCTAAACTGAAGGCTGTCCAGCTGACCCCCAACCGGAGGCTGTTTGTTGTGGATTTTTGTTATAATAGCTTCCTAGGTATGTCATTTACATCATATTAAAATATAATAACCATTGGATATGTTTAGGTTGGTCAATGAATAATAGTTCGAAAAATAGAGTTTTTGGGTGTTGAAATCGTTAATTTTTGTCATTCGCGTGTTATTTGAAGGAATTGTCAACCTAATCAGTTAGTATAGTTTTATGATGATATAAGTTCTATATGAATTTTTTATAATATAAGGGCTGATTTGGTTGGTAATCCTTTTTTTGGTTCGTAAGAGCGTGAAAACTCGATTAATTGTTAAGTAATGTGTGATGTAATGAATCCGCCAACCCAACCAGCTCGGGTGGTTAAATATTGATAGGTTGTCTATAAGAACACTAATTATTATCATTCCGGGGGCTGGTCCGGTTGGTGGTTTGGTAAACCGTTCGTTAGCGCGCGAAATCGGCACAATTAACATGAGACGGGCAAAGTTTGTGACCCATTGGTTTGATTTTACTTGAAGGGGAGTTTTGGGTAATTTAATGATTTTGGGGCTGTTATTAATGAATATAAGTATTAGATGAGGCTTCGGGCCTATTCAATTATGTTAGGACGTCCTGTAGAGTGATCGAATCGATGCAGTCTAGAAAGTGAATTATGTGCTATAACTTGGTAGGCTTGTGAACTTGTGAATGATTAGCTAGAGGTTCCCAACTTGTTGATAATTGTGTGACCTATATCAGCTGAGTTTTGTGATGTCCCTTTTTAAATGTTTTACATTTTGGGCTAGCATACACGCTTTATGACGATTTTACCCTTTTGAACCATTTGGATGATATTGCATTGATTATATTATATTTGCTATCTATGCTTGGAAGTTTACATGATTTATATTTGATTTATATGGATGTGTGTGTGTGGCCACCACGTGAATGTTTTTGTTAAGCCGTGACCGGGTCGAACGGATGTTTTAAAATTCTTTAATTTCCCTGTTGGGTGTTAAGGTGGATATGTCCCGGGATAGTTTGACTGTCCTTGGGGTGAAAGGATGTTTACAAATCCCCTAACAGTTTAATAGTCCTTGCGGTGGATGTTTACTCGGGTCCTTGACTTTGTGTTTTGGACTTGAGAGGATGTGACCCATGTTACGTGCTTAATGGGGGAACTTATTTATTTATTTATTTTATGGAAGTCGTATGTTAAATATCTTAGTCAGTATTTAATAGATTTTATTTATAAAAAACATAAACTCACTTAGCTCAAGCTGACTTTGCGTGTATGTTAGATTGATTTCAGGTTGAGTGTGGATGAGATTATTGCTTGGATGTGCTAAAGACTACCCGAGGTCCCGAGGCATTTCTAGTTGATGCTCTTTATCGTTTTAATAATTAAGACACTTATAATTTACATTCTTCGTCTCAAGAATAATATTTGGATGTTTTGTTAATTTTCCGCTGCAAAAAGTTTCTATGTTGAATTTTTAAATTATATGAAACCGGTTTATCTTTTATATTTGAATTTGTTTGGAATAATTACCAACCGTAGGACTCCCAGGTTTTGCGGTGTTACAGCAAGACTCGATTCCGTTGACTTCTAAAGTCAAACTTAAGCAAAGCTAGCTAGAACAACTTTCAAGTTCAAATAATTTCAGAGATGAGCAGGAGAAATGACTGAGATTGTAGGGGTATATATGGGGGAGTATTAGGGTTTGAGGATATAGATAATGGATTTGTCTGGTGGATAAACCGGTACACTTTGTTGCTTTTGTTTAAATACGTTTTGAATTAAATAAATTATATCCAGTGATATAAACATGCTTGAAGGGTTCTAGGATAATTAAGGGTTGAGTCTTTGTTGGTTTATATGGTTAAAACACGAGTTAGAACCTTAAACGAGCGAAAAAACAAACTAATTAGCAAAATTGCTGCTGCAACTAGTTGGTGTCGTCACACAACTAGGTAAGGATACCTTCGTCGCGCGACACGACGTGATTAATTTTCCAAAAACTTTATTTTTGAGTATTTTTACCCCTTGATATAATGCTAAATATACACGTTTTCCCTTGTATAGTTTATTTAATATTTTATTAGTTTTCGTTCGTTTTTCGCTTAGACAATGTATATTACTAACTTAATAATGTTTTATAGGCCTCGGCTATTAAAAACAGTTGAAAAGAGCAAGAAACGAGCTGAAAATGAGAACCGGAACGACCTAAGAGTGAACTGGCGAACTGGACAAAATGGAGCACGCCGCGTCACACGACCAACTCTCTTAGGCTGGCCACGTGACATGGCATGGTAGAAAAGGGGTGTTTAGTGTTTTCTGCAAGCTGCGTCACATGTTTTCTGCGGCGTGGCTTGGCGAGTCCTATTTCTTCTCCACGCATCGAGGGGAGGCTTAAATTCCAGAAAGTTCTGACGTTTGCAAGGGTTTTGGGCTCTAATCACTATATAAACATACTTAACCGTAACCCTAAAGGAGGAGGCGATTACCAACCGAATTGGTGAAGTATTGGAGCTTAGGATTGTATATTGTGAAGCTTTTGAAGGCTAGCATGGAATCGTCGGGTGAAGTGCTTAGTGATTGGGATCGAAGAATACGGGTTTTATCGCTTTAATCTATCATTTTTTAATTATTTTCACCATGAATTCCATATTTCTTGTTTTGTTTAATTTAGTTGCTAGGCTAAACATTATTAGACTGCCTAGGCTTAAATGATGAACTTCTGTTGATATTCGATTATGGTTTGGAATTTGTTTTCTTTTATGGATATATGATCAAGTAAACAATTTATTGATTTTCATTCGTATGCTTAGGATTGTTGGACGAGTTTTATTGTTTCACAGTTTCCTTGGTTATTATTTAATATGATAGGTGTTACGTCATCTACGGTATGTTTTAGACTAGTTTGTGGTTGATTTGCAATAAAACCATAAGAACAATATTAATAAATCAAGTAGACATAAGTGTGTTGATAATCTAGATAGTTGTGCGGCGATAGATTATGTAATAGGTCTTGGTTGATAAATTGCTAGATTGAGTTCTTCGTAAGGAGTTCGTCTATGTTTGGTTTATTTTCCCTATCTATCTAGTCGAAGAAATTCTTTATAACAACCTTTGATTTCCGCTCCGTAAGCTAGAATTTCTTATAGAGGTATTTGTCATAAAATAAAGTAGCGACAGTGAGCGAGTCTAATCACACCGGTCATTTGAATAGCTTATTAGAGTTCCATATGTGTCTCCTTGAGAGGGGTCGAGGGTCCTGCTTGGTTTCCCATTAGGTGAATACTTAAGATTCCGGTTCCATAACTTAGCATTTTATTACCATTTGATAATTGATGCATAATTAGGGATTATAGACTAGGTGGTTGTTTGTCATCATTTGAATTAAGTCCAAGTTCTAAGTCGAGTCGTTTTTAGTTTTATTAATTAGTTTTAATATGTTTAATATATTTTATTAGTAACCCCCCTAATAAATATAAAATAATATTTGTCTAGTTAACATAATTTAAAGAGTATGTGGGATCAATATCCGGACTTACTAAACTGTGCTAGAGTCGACCAATACACTTGGGCGGTTAGTAGTTTTAGTTAAGTTTAAGAGTCTAGAATTATTACTTAGTGTCTAGATTAGCGTATATTTAGTTAATAAATTTTATATAACTACTTTTAGCACATCACCCCAGACTTGTTTAAAACCGATTTTTAGCGTATAATAAGCAAGCTAAGGACCATTAAGAACAATATAACAACATGAAAGGTATGAAACAAGATTGTAACATAAAATGCATCATTTTAGAAATATCCAAAGATCCGAAAATCAAAACGGGTCGGGTTTACAATGCTAAAACAAATACAAAGCGAACCAAAAATGTGAAATGTCACAATGTCTTTCTTCGTGTGCTTGGTGCAATAGAGCAATGACGTGACTAGTCGGCCTACGCAAGTACTATGTGTCGTATAACTCAATCATTGCGTTACAAAAAAATTCAAGACATTCACAGGAAGTCCTTTGGGACATACATAGATACACGTCATATTGGCCTGAAAGATTAACGGGTGCTGGTTATTTAACGGTTGAAGTTACTTTTTGTAATGACGTAAAACTTTTTTTCATCCTCCTGTCATAGCCCTTTTGAAACCATTCATAATTGTATTTTATGTCCTTCATATTTTTTAAAAATAACCGCTTCGACATACGAAACCTTTGAAGAAAAATATATTCGTTGTAGTTTGGGTCGTCAAAAAAATAATCATCTATGAGTACGTCTTGACCGTGTTCACGATCAGGCCGCACAAATCGGTTTTTAGATATAGTCATGTTGACCGTGTCTTCATCTTCGAATTGGTCGATCATATTGTTGAAAAAAATATCAAACTGGTATCACTTGAAAGAACATCGTCATTAGAGTCGATTGGAGGAACACACACCCAATTCCGTAGGCCGTAAAATTCATATTGGTAGGAAAAAAATTTGAGAAGGTTGAGTATGGTTAGTAGAGAAGGTGAATGTGTGAATTGAGTACGAGATGGTATATATTTAAAATATCTTTATTTATCCATTTATTATTTGAGTGAAAAAGACCATTTTAACGGTCAAATTAACCAAATAATGGTCATATTGACCAACAATGGAGCGCGTAGTTTTCCAACAATATCGGTACCCAATTTGGGTATTAAGGTCACAAAAACGGTGTTCACGCGTGGGTAGGGGTACTCTAGTTGTTTTTTCCACGTACGCCCCTATCCCCCCTTATTAAAATATTACACTCCCACCTATTTATTATTATTTTTTGAGAAAATTGTCATTTGCCCACCTGGAAAATATCGTCGCGAGCACGATTTACCACTGAAAACTAAAATGCGAAGGTTGTGCCATTGTTAAATTTGGGCGGGTCAGGGTGTGCCATTCCGTTAGATTTTACCATTAACCTCCGTTAAGTTGGAGGGTGTTTTAGACTTTTTACAAATATAAAATTATGTAATATATCTGTGCCATTCTGTTTATTTTCTTTTCATGAGCTTGGAAAACCGGCTTGTCGGGAAAAATGGCAGTCCAATTATCACCGGGTATTCTCCACATTCTTCCTCCGCACTCTTCCTCCACAACCCCTTCCTTTCACCTTCTCTTTACTAACCTAATCATCAACATATAATATATATATATATATATATGTATATATATATATATCACCATCTTCCTTCACACACTTCAATCTTCATCCACTCTCCACACATCACCGTCGGCCACCACTCCACTCCGATCACCACCGCCCGCACCCCTCCTGGCTCCCGTCGCACCTCTCCCGGCTCCCGTCGCACTTAAATCTTTGAGTCCGGGTCCGGATTGGAAGAATTTTAGTTCATTTTTTGCTTGTTCTTGCAGGCGAAGCACGAATCGACTTCCGTAGGAGGTGGATGGTCGGCACGCGTCTCCTTCAGTAGGTATTGTGTTGTTATATGTATAATTCCGAAGTTAATAATTCAGGTGTTTTGTTATATGTATGTATGTATTGTGTTGTGTATTGTTGTAAGGCCCCGTTACCGGTACCTCACATTCGGGCGTTGGATTTACTCATAAACATAGTTCTAAATATCAGAGTTAATTAAAAACTTTCGCGGAATAATATAAACTGTCAACCATCCATTACAAACATCCATAACTCGTCTTTTAAAACATAACATAAAACATAGTATCAAAAAATCACGACAAATCTTCAGATGCCAGCCTCTTCAGTATTGCCATGTGTCTCCCTCAAGCCAGCTGTCTCAGTCGATTAGCCTGCGTGCATACTAAAGTCAGCTACGCTGAGTGAGTTCTAGTTAATCAGGCAACATACATTACATTCACACATTTACCTATGCACCCGAAGGTACATACCTTCCTATTATCTTACATACTTACATACTTACGTACTTTCATTCTTCCTTTCATATTAACATACGTACTTTCATTCATACACATACTTTTTAAAGAGCCTTCCGCCCTATAACCTTCGCCGATATTATTAGGGTCGGTTCCCTACATTCGCCGATATTATTAGGGTCGGTTCCCTACATTCGCCGATATTACTAGGGTCGGTTCCCTACATTTGCCGATATTACTAGGGTCGGTTCCCTACATTCGCCGATATTATTAGGGTCGGTCCCCTTTCTAACCATGCTTACCCTTCATATTATATATTCATCACGTATTTTCATACATACATATTTCATACTTGGCATACTACATATTACCTTTCCTGTCGATACGTGCAATATCCGAAGATCGTTCACGTACCGACAAGCTTTCATTCACATCCAAAATATACTACATACATAAATAACATATAAATCATACATGGAATACACTTACCATTTAAGATAAGTGTATTAACTATCACATCGAGTATCCACACAGCCCCGAAAACATAACAAGGAAATGGGGCTAGAAACTCACCTGAATGCGGTTACGTTCACCGTTAATGGTAATCCCTTTCTTGAGCTGTGCACGACTAACTGTATAACAATTACACGTATCAATCAACTATCACTATCTATGTTGCGTTTCTAGTTCAATTATACCCCACAACGAACGGGGGTCCGGGGGCAGCCCCTAGCAGGGTCCAAGGGGCAGAGCCCCTGGCTGGGGTCGAGCTGTCTTAACACATTTTCCATTAGGATTTTAATTTATTTTCAAATTTGCTAGCCCATTATTCATAACGAATTAAGTCTGATTCACTGTCCGATTCGTTACCTTAAATGTAAGCGAATATACATGTTAGGCGAACTTAACTTAAACGAACCTAAGTTAAGCGAACTTAACATTCAGCGAAGTTAACTTGGCGAACTTATCATTAGGCGAACTTGGCATCAAACGAACTTAATCCTTAAGCGAACTTGGTAGCAGGCGAACTTACTGTAGCGAACTTGACCAACAGCGAAGTTGGTCAGTAGGCGAACTTGCTTGCAGGCGAAGTTGGCTTGTAGGCGAAGTTGTTCAGCAGCCGCGCCGTTCGACCCCTAAATCCCCAAAATCATCTCTGTTTCAACGTGAAATCTTTGGATATGATATTTAACCAATCCGCGATCAATCCTATGGTCTTTTTTGGATAAGTTTTGGCCCGAAAACGCATAAAGTTTT
>NW_027502804.1:0-49234 GCF_021521415.1 Bidens hawaiensis
ATATTTTAAAGTTTTATATCATTAACTGGTTTTTAAGATACAATTTGATTTTGTAAGCAAACCAGGTGAGGTTCTGAAGAAACACTAATGACGCCGGGCAGATTACGGATAATCTGGGGGTTAAATAGATGTTTCCCACGAGGGGTTAGACCCGGCAAAGATGGTTCTTCTCGATAACCTGCAAAACAGACACCGTGAGCTCGTCACTGAGAAGGGGGGGGGTACCCTCCTTGTGACCACCCTCCGGCGTGAGAATCAGACTAGATTGCTCTTGAATATAAGTGTATATTAAGAGATTGCTAGAGAAGATAAGAAATGAGATATCAGAATAATGTCCTTACCATTCCAAGGTGTTGGAGTATTTATAGCCGAAGGTAGGTTTCCAAGAAGGTACAGCCGGCTGAATAGTATTCCTGTTCTTACCAACAGTGGGCTACGCACAAGCCCATGCTGGTTGGTGGGATAGGCTGCGGCCGATAGTGACAAGGCCGGCTGTATACTGTTCCTTTACTGCCGGCTATGCACTGTTCCACCAACTGTAGGCTACGCACGTCCCACAGTGAGGTTGGTGAGTAGGCAGCGGCTAATAGTGACAAACAGTACTAGATGGGTGCTCCTACTCGTACTATTGTCGGTGAGCTGTCACCCGTGTGATTGGTTCATGGGCTGTTTTGGTCAGATCGTCTATTTTGCCCCATACCTTGGCAGGTATAGTACAAAAGATCTTCCAGAAGCATACGGACAGGCTCATTTGGGCGGGAGTATTCCCGCCTTGCTCATTCCTTCAGGTGACATTACTGAAGTATCAAGAGTTAGTGCCTTGTGTGTGTAGCCTTGCTATTAGTGCGGGTAGCCTTCCCTGATGGCTTGTATCCGCAGCTGCCGGAACAAGCGGGGTACTTCACCATTGGGAGGCTTTCCCTGCGGGAACAGCTGGCGTACTGCGCGTAAGGTCTTCATCTCTGGGCATGGTGGTCCTGCGGAAGCAGTTGGTCCTTGCGCAGACGTCCCTCTTCAAGGTGAGTCTTGCGGGTCCAACTGGGCTCTGCTGGGACCTACCTCTTCAAGTCCCCCCAGGTCCAATGTTCTTCTCATGAATTATTAATAAGTGAGGTGAACTTTTGGACTTTAGCAAGGGGTTTTGAAAAGGGTTTTTAGTTTTAAGGTTTTCCGTGGGGATTCTTCCCGCGGTTTTCCCTAATGCCACGCAGAAATTCCCGACTTTTCTGCTTGATCTTTGGGTGTGATGCGGGTAGGTCTGTAACCTCCTCGCAAGTCAGGAGCGTTGAGTTCCACTTGTGTAGATTCTCCATGAGGTTTTGGTAGTTTTGAACATAGTGATCAATTATGTTTAAACAACCAATTCCATCTTGGAGGTTTAAACAGTCTAGTTCTCGACGTTCCCGCTATGCGGGGATGTTATTTCCGTTTCCGCAAGCACTGCCCAGAAGATCCTTCTTGGTTTCAATTCCCAGCGGAGTGCTAGGTATGTGAAGGGTTTTGCCTTGACACTGTACCCGTACTCGTCTTATAGTTACTTTACTTCCAAGGTATTCCTGGCTTCAATTCCCTGCGGGTGCTAAGTATGTGAAGGGTTTTGCCTTGACACTGTACTCGCACCCGTCTTATGGTTACTTGGTTGCCGATGTATTCTTGGCTTCAATTCCTTGCAGTGCCAAGTATGTGAAGGGTTTTGCCTTAACACTGTACTCGCACCTGTCTTATAGGTTCTTGGTTGCCAAGGTAAGGGGTATTTTCCCGCTTACTTTTGAATCTTTTTGAAATTCGAAAAGTGGTGAAAGGGTAAGAACAATCCAAATTGAAACGTCGTCCGAACGGTTTCTTCTGACAGTGTCAGGACGTGCAGGAAGTTATGGCGACGTGACAGTATATGGTCATTCCAGGCGCTTTTTCAGGCGCGTGGCCGCGAAATTAATGGCACGCGTCCTTTCAACAACTGTTGCCCAAGCTTGCTATTTGCCACGTGTCATAGTTTCATTGCACCTGCGATTTCTCTCTCTTCCGCATTAAATTCATCGCATTAATTGCGATGAGTATATAAAGGGGAGAGGGTCCTTTGTAATCCACACTTTCACTTCTCTCTTCATCTTCTAAACGATTTCCGGCGAATACTCACTATTCCGTCGAGCATTCTTCTGAAATCGTTCTGTACATCCGAAACATGTCTTCTTTTGCGAGGAGTCTGACGTGTTCGTCGAGAATCCGTCGTCCACTTCCGATAAGGATGACAAGAGTACTGCTGGCGAGTGCCAGTGTGCTCTTCCGGCCGACCTCTATCGGTACGTCGTCCGGAAGTTCATGCTCGAGCCGTTCGAGCCTGAGTTTCCGGAGCCACACCAGACGGTGTACGATGCCCCCAAGGGCAAGATAGGGGTGGACGCTGCATTCTTCGTTTATGGGAATCTCAGGTTCCCATTAGCGAAGTTTGTATACCGTGTCTTGGAGAGGCACGGCGTGCATCTGACGGAGGTACACCCGATGGCGATCGCCAAGATCCGCCACTTTGAGTGGGTGTGCCTCATTCTAGGCGTGGAGCCCCACGTAGATCGGTTGATGACCTTCTACTCCTGGAGGTGCATCCAGGGGTGGTACACCTTGGTCAATCGGATCAAGGGGTTGAAGATCTGCGCTACCGAGCGCAGTCTTCGGTCGTGGAAGCGTGAGTTTTTTTATATCTCCGCTCGCGTCGTCCCCCTTGCGATGACCTTTAAGAATGGGAGAGCACTCCCCGCCCTTCACGCCCTCAACTACCAGGAGGCGGAGTGGTTCGCCAAGATCTCCCGGGTCCAGACTCCGGTATACCGCTTTGCGGAGTCTGGGATGGTGAGCTTGGGATGAGCCGGGTGTGGAAGGAGGCGTCACAAGTTCCCATCGTCCTCGAATACGGTTTGAACTCTGTCCCTTACGGTATGCTTTGTCTTATTTGTTTATATAGGTTTGTCTTCTAACTGTTTCTTTTATTTCAGAGGGGAACGACTTGCAGTCTCTCCTGCAGCCGCGGGAGAGTGATGGTCCCGCTCGGATGGGTACTCGTGCTCTCGATGAGAACGAGTTGCCCATCTTGGAGCAAACGAGGGATCGGTTTGTGGAGGTCTACCCGCCAGGCCACCCTATTCTGAGCGCCACGCGGCCAGGTAAGGCGTTATTCAACCCTCGACCTCTCAATGCTGAAACCTCTGCTGGAATTCCTCTAATCTTGTCTTCTGATGAGGAATCCGCAGATGGTCCTCCGTTGGTGCGGAAGAAGAAGGCTGCCGGCGTGAAGGGGAAGGCGAAGGTTGCCTCCACTGCCGATCCGGTGCATCGGTCTGATTCAGAGACCGAAAGCGAGGAGGTGGCGGGGAACCCTGGTGGTGCTAAGACCACTGCTCCGGAGGCTGAGACGACCGTCACCTCCGAGCAGCCCAGGACAACGACGGTGAGCGGCGTGAAGAGGCCGGCTCCATCGGGCTCGTCCCCGCCTGTTCGTACTTTTAGGCTCAAGAAAACCCGTAAATACAAACTTCCTTTACTTTTTAACTTCATATCTTTCCGCCATTATACTTATATCTTCTTTGTGCAGGCGTGGATGCTACCGCATTCCAGGGTGGAGCGGGGAGGAGCACCTCCGGACCCATGACGGTAGGCTTGGTCAACCTACCTGAGGCGATGACCCAGGCGGCTGCGCCTGCTTCAGTTGGTTCAGTTGCTCACCCAGTTGAGTCAACTGTTCCAACTGTGATGACATCTCCGCCGGCTGTCACTGCCATATTTACTGAATCTTTCACTGAGCCGGTGGTGACTATTTCTGCGGGTACTTCCGCAGCGGCGACCACGGTTATGAGTTCACCTCCGGTGAGTTCACCTCCGTTGGTATCTACCGCGGCGGCCTCTATGCCTCCTCCGACGTCGGCAGCTACGGCCGATCCTTCAGGTATGCTTGGGGCTTCTCGCCAACCTCTGCCTCCTTCCCATCTGCCTGACCTCTTGGATGGATTTCCCTTGGGTTCAGGTGATGGGTTTGGCGGCTATCGGCCTGTTGTCGACCCTACAGGTGCGTAGGGTTCTTTTGGCCTTTTTTTTTATATCATCTTTTCCTAACTGCTTTTTGTTTTTTGCAGTGTCGGATTCCAATGAAGTGTATGTTCCACGATGGAACATCCGCCGAGGAACAACCCTTCGCACGCCTGTGGAGTGCGTGGAGTGGGCTCGTCACGCAGCTCCCAGTGGTGCGTTGGGGGAAGCAATGGCTAGCTACCAGGAGGGTAGGCTAACCAACGAGCTTCGGATTCTCCTGGCCCGGATGCAGCCGCGCGTCGAGCTGCTCTGTCGTGAAAACGACAAGTTAAAAGCAGCTCGTATTCAAGAAGTAGCTCAGGCGCGGGCTGTCCGGGAGGAGAACAAGAGGCTTACCGCAGTGGCTGCGGAAAAGGAGAAGGCCTTCAAGGCCCTCGAGGTTGAAGTTCAGGCCCGGCTCGAGGCCCGTTCCAAGGCTGCCCAAGCTGTTAACGAACAGCTTCGGCTGGCTAAGGAAACTGCACGGAACGCAACTGAGAGGGCCACCAAGGCTGAAGCTGTTGCTGAGCCTCTACGCCTCGAGAATGAGGAACTTAAAGCCAAACTAGAGGCGCTCCAACAGGCTCATGATGCCTTGGCGATGGAAGACGCCAAGAAGCTCCAAGAGATCTTGGACCAGAGGGGGGTGCTTGACCATACTGAGCGGAAGCTAAAGGGCGTTGAAGAGGCTGCGGCTAAAGAAGTGTTGCTTGCCAACCTCAACAAAAGTGAAGCCGAACGCGCCCGTAACCAAGCTCAAGCCGCCCTCCAGGAGGCTCTGGTTGCCAAGGAATGGCTTCTTCGAGAAGCGTTGTCTCAGGTATGTTTAATTTCATTATATCTTTACGCTTTTCTTTGTGAATAGAAAAGGTTTTGATACTTGTATTTTTTCTTTTTGTAGGTTGTGCATCGGGTCTTCACGGATACGTCTTATGACGATGCTATGAACGCAGCCCTCAACGCTTCTCATGAGGATGGGGAAAAGGCCGGCTTCCTGCTTGGTCTAGGGTTCGTTGAGAAAGGCATCCCGCTTTCCAACTTCCCTTTATATGATGTGGATACTGAAGCTGCTTATAACCAAGCAGTGAACCAGTATGCTGCCTTCCCGCATCCAGTGGTGGAGAAGGTGAACGAAGTTGCTGCAGCTGATGATGGGTTAACCATTCTCAAGACCTTCCTTGAACCGCCACAGCCAACTGATGGTGCGGGTACAAGTGGGTTTGGAGGGAGTGGTCCTGAAGCTTGAACCTTTAGATCCCTTCCCACTGTTAGGATAGGTTTATGTTTTTGTATAGATTTACACTCTTGTAGGCGGGTAGATACCCGGCCATTCTTGTAATACTTGAATTTTTATGGAATGTAAATCTTTTGTGCGGGTAGGACCGTCACTCTTGCTTTATAAACGTTATACGACTTGCTCATGCATATTATAGTTTAATTTGGCACTTGTTTTGCCGCATAAACAATATATGATTCGCTTGTGCATACTTTAGTTTAACTTAGCAATTTCTTAAGTACTTTGAATAAGTTAACCTATCAACGTGGCAGATAATATGTTAAAGTTTTGCTTCCTCTTTCGTGATTGTGCGGGTAAGACCGTCACTTGCACTTAGTAGGATGGCTAAACTTTACCAATATCTGACCTGCGTGGAGGTTTTCCTCATTTTTTCCTTGGAGATATTTTCTAAGTGTTCTGAATAAGTTAACCGTTCGACGCGCGGTTGTCAATAGGTTAAAGTTTAGTTTCCTCTATCATGATTTGTGCGGTTAGGCCCGGCACTTTCATTTAGTGGGATGACCGAACTTCACCTATGACTGACCTGCGTGAAGGTTTGCCGTTTTTTGTGTTTATGCGGGTTTTGCCGCCTTCCACACGCAACGATTTCTTCACACTTATTTATGCGGTGAAAACCGGCATATCAGTGTTTTGAATAAATTAACCGTTCGACGCGCGGTTGTCAATAGGTTAGTTCGGTGTCCTCTATCATGATTTGTGCGGTTAGGGCCGACACTTTCATTTAGTAGGATGATCAAACTTTACCTATGACTGACCTGCGTGAAGGCTTTCCTTATATTTTCTTTAAAAATTTGTCGTTTTGTGTTTATGCGGGTTTTGCCGCCTTCCACATGCAACGACTTGTTTTCCCACTTATGTATGCGGAGAAGACCGGCATATCAGTGTGGAAAGTTCATTAAGTATAAATGTAAGACCATCAGCGTCAATGTGATAAGGAGAATCATTTCCATTAGAAGTGGCTCTGGGCCTTTTCTTTTACAAGTTTGGAATTGATCTACATGCAGACTGTGTAATTGAGCTCCCTTCCATGTTCTTGGGAGTGTCATCGAGCCTTTCGAGCCGATATGCACTTGGTTCGGAATCTCGTTGTTTACGCAGTAAGTAGTCTCCGACATTGAAGCTGCAGTTTTATTCGTGTTTTCCCCAACTGGGGTTCTACACGCATTAGCCTGCTCAGCGTTCATTACGCCACGAGGTGCGTGAGCGTCCCTTCTCTGACAAATGCTTCGACGATGTCCTTCAAGTCTACGCATTCCTCGGTGTTGTGGCCTCTTGTCCTGTGGAAGTCACAGAATTTGCTCTGATCAGCGTTGTGACGCCCTCGGATTATTGGAGCCTTTGGCCATGGGAGTCTCTCGGTGTCGAATATCTCGGTGACGCTTTTGGTGAGTGGCGTCCATCTGGAGTTCCGGTTTGACGACGGCATGTTATCCTTTCTGCCTAACCGAGGGTGCGAGCCGGATGAGGTGTCAAAGTTTACCCTTGACTGCCAAATGCCTAGCTTCCGCTTTTTGTTTAGTCGGGCGGTAAGGATGTTGTCTTCTCTTGTTTTCTGGGTGTAGAGGTTTGTGCTCTGGGGGAGATCTCTACCCAGTTGCTTTTCCGTTTCCGCAAAGCGTTTAGCTGCTGTCATGATGGCATCCCATGTGGATGGCATGCCATCTCTACCAGTTAAGGTGCGGATGAGCTCTGGGTCGTTCGCGCCCTGGATGAAAGCAGCGCAAACAAGATCTTCGCTGATGTTACCCAGACTTAGCTTCTTTGAGTTGAAGCGAGTGATGAAGTCTGGCAAAGATTCATCTTTTTCTCGAATGCAATTGAGGATTGTCCATTGCTCCTCGGTATACTTTCTTTGTTGGCTGAAGTGTTGGCTATACTTTTGCTGGAAGTCTTCCCAATCGTAGATGTGGTGGACCGGTAGACGATCGAACCACGCTCTAGCTGCCCCAACAAGCGTCATTTGGAACATGTAACACCACGTAGGTTCCGTCCAACTACTAACGGTTGCCCCCGCTATGAACCTGTTCAAATGATCGTCTGGATCAGATATACCATCGTAAGTGCCGATGTTGGACATCTGTTTGGCACTTTTCGGGACGATTGCTTCCGCAATGTCCCTTGCAAATTTGGACGTTCCCGCCTTTGCAGCAGTTGGTGTAAATGTTTTGGAGAAGTCACGTGGGTTTCCACCCGCGTTTTTTGGTTTGAAGGTTTCTCCAAAACGCCTTCTCGGTTGGGAGTCCGTTTCCTTACGCTTCGCTTTCGCCCTATGACGAGGGTTTGCGTCACTATCGGATTCCTCCGAATCATCGTCCAAGTACTCTCCGAATTCCTCAGGCCGTTGGAGTGAACGTAAGCGTTCATCCAACTCAGCTTGGAATTCTTTTTGACGTGCTTCCGCCCACGCTTTAACTTCATCGAGTGTTTGGCGGGGGAGCCTCGTTCTTTGTCTCTCTAACTGGGTATCGGTGAATCCTAGTGAGAGATTATTTACTGCACTTGCCCCAGCTTGGGTAACTGGGGTAGTGTTCGTAAAAACTGTGTAGTCGCCGGTATTCTGTGACAACTGCCCGATCCGACCCGACCCAGGTACCCGTTTTCGAATCCGATTCTTCTTTTTATGATTTTTTATTTAATTATTAATCTTTGTAAAATTTAACATTAAATAAATTATATATATATATTTTTATATTCTTACTAATAATAATAATTTCCTTCCCGCCGTCCCGCCTCTTTCTCTCTCTCGTCGCCGTCCCGCCTCTTTCTCTTTCTTGTCGCCGTCCCGCCCCTCTGCTTAACCCTTGAGCCTTGAACCCTTTTTTTTCTCTTAACTCTTTGCTTGTCCTTTGGCTCTTCCCGCCTAAGGATGTTTGCGCAGCTCCACACGCCAGACTCCTTACAAGGAAGCCTGCGTGAAGACCAGCTGTTCCTGCGATTCGCGAGGCGAACTGTTCTCGCAGCGCGCTAAGAATTGTAGTTCTTCTCGCCGCGCTAAGAACGGTAGTTCTTCCCGCGACGCGCTAAGAATTGTAGTTCTTCTCGCAGCGCGCTAAGAATGGTAGTTCTTCCCGCGACGCGCTAAGGATTTGTAGTTCTTCCCGCGGCGCGCTAAGAATGGTAGTTCTTCCCGCGGCGCGCTAAGGATTTTAGTTCTTCCCGCGGCGCGCTAAGGATTGTCCTCTGTCTACCTTCGCCCTCGCGCGTGCGCTCGAGTCTTCTCGCGCTAGACCTTAAGTCTTTTCTTCTGTTTAGGTCAGCCTGTATTCTTTTGTGATATCTTATCTTCTGTCTGAATAGTCACTTTCGGCGCAGCATGCGCACCAACCCCATTGGTTGGCAGAAAAAGTGACTGACATTATCTTTTGAAATCTTCTTTTGCATGCCTTGAACAGTGTTTTCTCTGACTCCTCCCATGCTTTATTCTGTAACCTGTCAGCCCTTTTTCCTGTTCCCCGGCTGCCATATCTTTTAATATCTTTTGCTTTTGGATTCTTGTGCTTTTTAATATCTTTTGCTTGATTTGATAAGATCTTTTCCTCCTTTTTAGGGATTGTGTTCCCTAGGGTTTTCCTATAAATTAAACTATTTTCTTGTTATTTAACACTACACACACAAACACTTAAACCCTCCTCTGCTCTCTTCTCCTTGCCCTCTGCCGTTGTTCCTCAGCCGCCTCCTCTCTCTGCCTTCGTCTTTTCCCTTGTCCTGCCCAGATTTCCGGTAATGTATAATATATAATAATTTGTTAAAGATACATTTTACTATGCTAACATATATTCAAGGCATAAAACAAATCGTTAAACCAATAAACTTTTATTTATAGGTTAACTTGTGCTTGTTTAAAAGTTGGTTCTTGCATTATCTTTCCACACACCCTTTTCAGGTGAGTAATCTCGTACCTAATCCCTTTTTATTTTTAATGTTTTGGGATGTTCATGTGTTCGTACAAACTTGAGTCTTAAACTTGTTTATAAACTTTTGTCGCGCAAAACCCCATGTGTTATGGACGTAGACTTGGCTGTTTATTTGTATGTGTGGATCATTAACCGTCTTGTCGGCCTATTCCGCAGTTTTCATGGATCCATTAGATGAACACGGGAGAACTATCGTTTATGATTTCTCTTTTGTTTACACTTGCACAGTTTTCTTGTTTTTGTGCTCAATTGGGAGCACGGATTGAACTATGAGCTATGATCTAAGGCTTGATCACAAACTGATTACACCCTTGTTGAACACCAGTTATACACATGATGCGCGCAGATATTGTTATCTATTTATATGTATTACACTTGATTTCTCACCGACACGCAAGTGTTGACGTTTTATTTTAACATGTGTTCAGGTTTGCTGTAGCTGTTTCTGGAAGCTTGAGGACACATAGGATGTTTTCTTTCTTTTGGACCTAGTTTAAAATGTAACAAGACAAGTTTATGTTATTTGAATATTTTAAGTTATGATATGATTTATGTTACTTTATGTCATGTTCTGCGCGTGCGCAATGAAATGTATTTATTAAATATTGACACCCAAATAGTGTCATGAGTAATGAAACAATACGTGGCGCCCCGATGTATAATCCGCCATCGGTCGGGGTGTTACAGATTGGTATCAGAGCTCCGTGACTTTAGGATAGGTGGTTAGACGTAACGACCTAGAATACCTAAGAGTCCCTTCTCGCGCATGAGAAATATCTCATGTTTGCGCGCTAATTGTTATTTACTCGATATTTATAAAATATGCTGGCGCATACGCAGCACTTGATTTCATGTTTTATTCGCGATCTTTCGATTTTTATTAAATTTCAATTTATTTCTTTACTTGCATATTCGTTTGTTGTGGGGATTGAAAATCCGAGAAGTCATGGTGGTACATGAATAGTTGATTTTCAATTACCATTAACTTTATGTTTTAAATTGAAGATTGAAAAGTCATGGTGATACATGAATTGTCAATCTCCAATATTCATTTACTCGATATTTTAAATTGAAGATTTGAAAAGTCATGGTGATACATGAATTGTCAACCTTCAATGCTCATTTACTCGATATTTTAAATTGAGAATTCGAAAAGTCATGGTGATACATGAATTGTCGATTTTCAATTCGAATTCTTTACCTGTGTTAAGTTTGCATTTAAATTCATATTTTACTTCAAAATTTGATAGCATTTAACTCCGCGAAACAAGCTTTACGACGATATACTTTGCGCTAAAACGATTTCCCATACCAAGATATTAACAAAAATTAAAACTTTTATAGAATGCCTCCGCTATCTCGCCGTTATCAGAGGAGAGAAGCCTCGCGCAGACGTAGGCAGCAACGTTCCCAGGAAATGGCCGCCGCGATAGCCCAAGCCTTAAACCAAAATAATCCCAACCCCTCCGGATACAATATTAAATCCTTCAATGCGGGTAACCCTCCGAAATTCACCGGACTTGAAGGAGCCACCGTAATGCTCCAGTGGCTCGAGAAAATTGAAAACACTTTCCTCCATACCCAATGCCCTCCAGACAAACGAACCTTATATGCCTCTAGTGTCCTGGAATCAAGGGCGCTTACTTGGTGGAACGGAGTAGCTCATGCGCGTGGCGCAGAGGCTGCTTCTAGCATGCTCTGGGAGGAATTCAAGGAAATCTTGACGCGAGAGTTCTGCCCTCCCAACGAAGTAAAGCGCCTGGAGGAAGAGTTTTGGAACCTGAAACAGTACAGTGGCGAAGCGCGCGAGTACGCGACGCGCTTCCACGAACTAAGTTTGCTTGTCCCGCACCTAGTTATCCCTTCCCGCCGAGCCATCGAGAAGTTCCTTGGGGGTCTCCCCATGGAAATCCAAGATTCTGTATGGGCCAGGAACCCACTAACCCTCTCTGACGCCATCGAGTTGGCCGCTGTGCTCAGCGACAACCATGTCAGGACAGGAACCCTGTTCCTGCGGGGAACCGAGAAGACCAAACCCACCAAGACTGTCCCAGAACCAACAGAAACCAAGCCAGAACCCTCAAACCGTAACAACCTCAAGCGCAGGCGCAAAGCCTATGCGCTTACGAGCCCGCCCATTGTCCAGCAACCCACCTACCAACCTCCAGTTTACGCGCCTAACCCACTGTCGACCTACCCAACACCTCCTGTAGTTCACAACTATGCCTTAACCAATCCCGCACTCCCTGCCCCGTCAACTAAGAAACCTTACACAGGAAACCAACCTTTTTGCCCAACCTGTAGACTTCACCACCCACCTCAAGTCCCGTGTCGACTTTGTCACCGATGTGGCCGCGCTGGTCACAATGCGGAAAACTGTAGAGTCCTTCCCTCCAACCCAATTGCGCAAACACCACCAACCTACCTGCAGAACCCACAACCAACATACCCTAATCCACGACCCAGGTCGTGCTATAACTGCGGTGATCCCAGTCATTTCCGGAACGCGTGCCCGAGACTACAAGTTCAGATTACGTAAGCGAACCCAGTTAACCAAATTTCGAACCAAGTGACGCGCGGACGAGCTTTTAATATAACCGCGCACCAAGCGCAAGCGAATAATGACGTGGTTAATGGTACATTTTTACTTAACGGACAATATGCATCTATACTTTTTGATACTGGCGCCGATAGAAGTTTTATTTCTCGCGCATTTGAGCAAAAACTCGCGCGACCGCGAGTAAACTTAAACGAAAACTTTTCAGTTGAATTGGCTAATGGTGAAACTATTTTAATAAACTCCGTGATCAAAGATTGCACGCTTAACCTTAATGAACACGATTTTCTAATCGACCTCATTCCTATGCCGCTTGGAAGCTTTGATGTTATTATCGGTATGGACTGGCTCTCGCAAAATCGCGCCGAAGTTATTTGCGCCAAAAAGATGATTCGCATTCCTCGAGAAAATGGTGATCTGCATATCTACGGCGAGAAACCATCTAACGGTCTTAAACTAATGTCATGCACTGAAGCCCGAAGACTTTTGCGGAAGAAATGTGTTGCATTCTTAGCCCATGTGGTCAAACCCGATGAAGGAAAGAAGAAACTTCGCTAAATCCCCATCGTGCGTGACTTTCCTGAAGTCTTTCCCGATGACCTTTCTGGTTTACCTCCTGCTCGGGAAGTCGAGTTTCGTGTTGATCTTGTCCCTGGTGCATCCCCGTAGCCAAATCTCCTTATCGTCTTGCACCCGCTGAAATGCAAGAATTAGCAAGTCAACTTCAAGAGTTGACCGCTAAAGGATTCATTCGCCCTAGCTCTTCGCCCTGGGGTGCTCCGGTGTTGTTCGTTAAAAAGAAAGATGGTACGTTTCGCATGTGTATTGATTACCGCGAGCTGAACAAGCTCACCATTAAGAACCGGTATCCCTTACCGCGTATTGACGACCTCTTTGATCAACTCCAAGGTGCCTCTTATTTCTCCAAAATCGATCTCCGTTCTGGCAATCACCAGTTGCGTATCCGCGAAGAGGATATTCCCAAGACTGCTTTTCGAACCCGCTATGGCCATTTTGAATTCTTGGTCATGTCCTTCGGTTTAACCAACGCACCCGCCGTTTTCATGGATCTAATGAATCGGGTGTGTAGGCCTTTCTTGGATAAATTCGTGATCGTATTTATCGATGATGTTCTGGTGTATTCTAAAACCAAGGCCGAGCATGAGCAACATCTTCGGTTGGTGTTGCAAAAGCTTCGAACCGAGCAACTCTTTGCCAAACTCTCCAAGTGTGAGTTCTGGTCGGATGAAGTACAGTTTCTTGGTCATGTTGTAAACAAGATGGGTATTCATGTCGACCCATCCAAAATTGAAGCAATCAAGAACTGGATTACACCGTCCACTCCTACCGAAATCCGTTCCTTTTTGGGCTTAGCTGGTTACTACCGGCGATTTATTTCGAACTTCTCAAAGATCGCTTTGCCTTTAACAGCTTTAACGCACAAAGGCAAACCGTATATTTGGGGCTCGAAGCAAGAAGAAGCCTTTCTGACACTCAAGCGATTGTTGTGCGAAGCTCCTGTTCTAGCGTTACCTGAGGGTACCGACGATTTTGTCGTTTATTGCGATGCCTCCAACCAAGGTCTCGGTTGTGTACTTATGCAACGAGGCAAGGTTATCGCTTACGCGTCAAGGCAACTTAAAATTCATGAAAAGAATTATACGACTCACGACCTCGAACTTGGTGCAGTTGTATTTGCCTTGAAGATCTGGAGACACTACCTCTATGGGACTAAGTGCATCATTTACACTGACCATAAAAGCCTCCAGCACATTTTTGATCAAAAGGAACTTAACATGAGACAACGCCGATGGAACGAACTCATCAGCGATTACGATTGTGAGATCCGGTATCACCCTGGAAAGGCTAATGTGGTAGCCGATGCGCTCAGCCGCAAACCCAGCCAACTTAACTGTATCTTGCCGCGCACGCAGCTTCGCTTCGCGCCGATCCAAAGCAATCTTGAATCGCGCATTCGCGACGCGCAGCGCGCATCGATCAGCAATGGCAACCTTCGCGCCGAGTTAGCGTGTGGCGCGGAAGCGCATTTTGTCCCTAATCTGAGTGGAATTCTCTGCTATCTCAATCGCATCTGGATTCCCAATGATGAGAATCTTCGCTCTGTCATACTGAGTGAAGCGCACAAAACTCGTTATTCCGTTCATCCTGGTGCTGACAAAATGTACAAAGATTTGTGCCTTTCTTTTTGGTGGCCTGGTATGAAAAAGGATATTGCTGTGTTCGTAGCTAAATGCCTAACTTGTTCTAAGGTAAAAGCTGAACATCAACGCCCATCTGGTTTGCTCGAACAACCTGAAATTCCTACGTGGAAATGGGAAAGTATAGCAATGGACTTTATCACCAAGTTACCCTTGACCGCAAGCAAACATGATAGCATTTGGGTAATAGTGGATCGATTGACCAAGTCTGCCCACTTTCTGCCCATTCGTGAAACCTACCGTGTTGAACAACTTGCGCATCTATATGTCAAGGAAATTGTCTGCCGTCATGGTACTCCTTTGAGCATCATATCCGATCGCGATGGCCGTTTCATATCTCGCTTTTGGAAATCTCTCCAATCTGCGTTAGGAACTCGTTTGGACATGAGTACTGCATATCATCCTCAGACTGACGGACAGTCTGAGCGAACCATCCAAACCCTTGAAGATATGCTTCGATCTTGTGTTCTTGATTTTGGAGGTAATTGGGATTCACACCTACCTCTGATCGAGTTCTCTTATAATAACAGCTATCATTCCAGCATCGGTATGGCCCCATTTGAAGCACTTTACGGTCGAAAGTGCCGTTCCCCGATTTGTTGGAACGAAGTGGGTGAAGTTCAAATCACAGGACCCGAACTAGTTCAAGAGACAACTGATAAAATCGCCAAGATCCGTGATCATCTGCTGACTGCCAGAAGCCGACAGAAGAGTTACGCAGATCGCAGGCGGAAGCCTCTCGAATTTCTAGTTGGTGATCTTGTACTCCTCAAAGTGTCGCCCTGGAAGGGTGTTGTCCGCTTTGGGAAGAAAGGTAAGCTTGCGCCTCGTTATGTTGGTCCATTCAAGATTCTTGCGAGGGTGGGAAAAGTTGCCTAAAAGCTTGACCTACCGCCCGCGCTCAGCAATGTGCATCCAACTTTCCATGTATCCAATCTCAAGAAATGTTTAGCTGACGAGAACCTCCACATACCACTTGATGAAGTTCAAGTTGATGAATCTATGCATTTCGTTGAGAAGCCTGTTGAGATTATGGATCGCGAGGTAAAGCAAACCAAGCGCAGTCGCATCTCTATTGTTAAAGTTCGTTGGCAGTCCAAGCGCGGAGCCGAGTTCACTTGGGAAAGGGAAGATCAGATGAAGATCAAGTACCCGCACCTTTTCTCTGCGCAACCTACTTCGAGATAAATTTCGGGACGAAATTTCTTAAAGTAGGGGAGACTGTGACAACTGCCCGATCCGACCCGACCCAGGTACCCGTTTTCGAATCCGATTCTTCTTTTTATGATTTATTATTTAATTATTAATCTTTGTAAAATTTAACATTAAATAAATTATATATATATATTTTTATATTCTTACTAATAATAATAATTTCCTTCCCGCCGTCCCGCCTCTTTCTCTCTCTCGTCGCCGTCCCGCCTCTTTCTCTTTCTTGTCGCCGTCCCGCCCCTCTGCTTAACCCTTGAGCCTTGAACCCTTTTTTTTCTCTTAACTCTTTGCTTGTCCTTTGGCTCTTCCCGCCTAAGGATGTCTGTGCAGCTCCACACGCCAGACTCCTTACAAGGAAGCCTGCGTGAAGACCAGCTGTTCCTGCGATTCGCGAGGCGAACTGTTCTCGCAGCGCCGCTAAGAATTGTAGTTCTTCTCGCAGCGCTAAGAACGGTAGTTCTTCCCGCGACGCGCTAAGAATTGTAGTTCTTCTCGCAGCGCGCTAAGAATGGTAGTTCTTCCCGCGACGCGCTAAGGATTTGTAGTTCTTCCCGCGGCGCGCTAAGAATGGTAGTTCTTCCCGCGGCGCGCTAAGGATTTTAGTTCTTCCCGCGGCGCGCTAAGGATTGTCCTCTGTCTGCCTTCGCCCTCGCGCGTGCGCTCGAGTCTTCTCGCGCTAGACCTTAAGTATTTTCTTCTGTTTAGGTCAGCCTGTATTCTTTTGTGATATCTTATCTTCTGTCTGAATAGTCACTTTCGGCGCAGCATGCGCACCAACCCCATTGGTTGGCAGAAAAAGTGACTGACATTATCTTTTGAAATCTTCTTTTGCATGCCTTGAACAGTGTTTTCTCTGACTCCTCCCATGCTTTATTCTGTAACCTGTCAGCCCTTTTTCCTGTTCCCCCGGCTGCCATATCTTTTAATATCTTTTGCTTTTGGATTCTTGTGCTTTTTAATATCTTTTGCTTGATTTGATAAGATCTTTTCCTCCTTTTTAGGGATTGTGTTCCCTAGGGTTTTCCTATAAATTAAACTATTTTCTTGTTATTTAACACTACACACACAAACACTTAAACCCTCCTCTGCTCTCTTCTCCTTGCCCTCTGCCGTTGTTCCTCAGCCGCCTCCTCTCTCTGCCTTCGTCTTTTCCCTTGTCCTGCCCAGATTTCCGGTAATGTATAATATATAATAATTTGTTAAAGATACATTTTACTATGCTAACATATATTCAAGGCATAAAACAAATCGTTAAACCAATAAACTTTTATTTATAGGTTAACTTGTGCTTGTTTAAAAGTTGGTTCTTGCATTATCTTTCCACACACCCTTTTCAGGTGAGTAATCTCGTACCTAATCCCTTTTTATTTTTAATGTTTTGGGATGTTCATGTGTTCGTACAAACTTGAGTCTTAAACTTGTTTATAAACTTTTGTCGCGCAAAACCCCATGTGTTATGGACGTAGACTTGGCTGTTTATTTGTATGTGTGGATCATTAACCGTCATGTCGGCCTATTCCGCAGTTTTCATGGATCCATTAGATGAACACGGGAGAACTATCGTTTATGATTTCTCTTTTGTTTACACTTGCACAGTTTTCTTGTTTTTGTGCTCAATTGGGAGCACGGATTGAACTATGAGCTATGATCTAAGGCTTGATCACAAACTGATTACACCCTTGTTGAACACCAGTTATACACATGATGCGCGCAGATATTGTTATCTATTTATATGTATTACACTTGATTTCTCACCGACACGCAAGTGTTGACGTTTTATTTTAACATGTGTTCAGGTTTGCTGTAGCTGTTTCTGGAAGCTTGAGGACACATAGGATGTTTTCTTTCTTTTGGACCTAGTTTAAAATGTAACAAGACAAGTTTATGTTATTTGAATATTTTAAGTTATGATATGATTTATGTTACTTTATGTCATGTTCTGCGCGTGCGCAATGAAATGTATTTATTAAATATTGACACCCAAATAGTGTCGCGAGTAATGAAACAATACGTGGCGCCCCGATGTATAATCCGCCATCGGTCGGGGTGTTACATATTCCCCCCAGTAGATGGGGTTGTGGTTACCGGAGTTTCTTTAACCATCTTTCCAGAAGTTTGAAAAAACTGAAAATGAAGTTCTAACTTTTATGCACGGATGGCGCCAATGAAGAAACACTAATTGACCCTGGGCAGATTACGGATAATCTGGGGGTTAAATAGATGTTTCCCACGAGGGGTTAGACCCGGCAAAGATGGTTCTTCTGATAACCTGCAAAACAGACACTGTGAGCTCGTCACTGAGAAGGGGGGGTACCTCCTTGTGACCACCCTCCGGCGTGAGAATCAGACTAGATTGCTCTTGAATATAAGTGTATATTAAGAGATTGCTAGAGAAGATAAGATAATGAGATATCAGATAATGTCCTTACCATTCCAAGGTGTTGGAGTATTTATAGCCGAAGGTAGGTTTCCAAGAAGGTACAGCCGGCTGAATAGTATTCCTGTTCTACCAACAGTGGGCTACGCACAAGCCATGCTGGTTGGTGGATAGGCTGCGGCCGATAGTGACAAGGCCGGCTGTATACTGTTCCTTTACTGCCGGCTATGCACTGTTCCACCAACTGTAGGCTACGCACGTCCCACAGTGAGGGTTGGTGAGTAGGCAGCGGCTAATAGTGACAAACAGTACTAGAGGGTGCTCCTCCTCGTACTGTTGTCGGTGAGCTGTCACCCTGTGATTGGTTCATGGGCTGTTTTGGTCAGATCGTCTATTTTGCCCATACCTTGGCAGGTATAGTACAAAAGATCTTCCAGAAGCATACGGACTGGCTCATTTGGGCGGGAGTATTCCCGCCTTGCTCATTCCTTCAGGTGACATTACTGAAGTATCAAGAGTTAGTGCCTTGTGCGTGTAACCTTGCTATTAGTGCGGGTAGCCTTCCCTGATGGCTTGTATCCGCAGCTGCGGGAACAAGCGGGGTACTTCACCATTGGGAGGTTTTCCCTGCGGGAATAGCTGGCGTACTGCGCGTAAGGTCTTCATCTCTGGGCATGGTGGGTCCTGCGGAAGCAGTTGGTCCTTGCGCAGACGTCCCTCTTCAAGGTGAGTCTTGCGGGTCCAACTGGGCTCTGCTGGGACCTACCTCTTCAGGTTCATTGTTAAAATTTGCAAGTTTTAACCAATCTACAAAACATGTTTCCGAAAAAAGTTTCTACCTACTAAGTAACATTGTATATTTGAGCAAGTTGACTAATACATCTTGATAAAAATAACCAACAAGATAAGATAAACAACCCTATTAACTGCACTCACTTAGAATAAGAAGAAAAATAATACAAAGATGTATTTTAACATCCCTTTCAACTTAATTCTCAAAACAAATCAACCGTATATAATTTGATATATAATATTTTTTGTTCTTCTAGTTTAAATAACTCATTTATTAGACATTGTTTTGGTCAGCTTTGTACATGATTTAAAAGCACGTGCAGTCGTCCCACACTCTCATGTTTCCTCATTTTATCATGTATTTCGCATCAGCTTTTTTTTTATTTTTATTTCAGTTTCTTCCCATTTTATCTCTAAAAAGCATGGCGTCGTCCCATTTTTCTCTAGTTTTCCCCAGTTTGATTTAGTTTTAAAATACAAAAATTCTAATTATTTTAAGTTGAAATTAATATTGAACAATATGTAAAATTAAAACTAAATTCTCAATAAACTTATTAGACATTAAAATAACAATAAAATTGCAATAACTTAACAAAATTTATGTTATTAAACGATACTTATTCATTAGTTAACTAGTTTGAGGCCCTACAATATTTAATAAATAATCAGTATACAATAAACAATAACCCGTTAAACACTATTAATACACGTTGTACAATAGTCTTTAAAACAAATTTAAATTAAAAGATAATTATGAATATCAAATGTTTGAAAAAAAATATGAAGTAAATATTAAATTAACAATTTTTGAAGCAAAAATTTTAAGAATGGTGACTATTATTTTAGTATTATAAATTTGTTAAAATGGTGAGGTTTAATGTAGGAGTGACATGTGCCAAAATTTGTAGCATTTTAGAGAGTATAGATAACAAAGTACATAAAAACACTATTCCCAATTTCATCGACTTTTAACTCCCGCTTTCACTTGTAGCTTGTGCTTATCACGAGCGTTAATTTGTATCATCATATTTTGTCATTTTGAATAAGGTTGGTCCGCGTTACGATGATATGTTGATCCTCTCTCTCTCTCACACACACACACAATAGCTGAAAACCCATTGCCAAAAACCCGACATTCGTTGGTCCATCTGATCCAAGGCTTCGAAAACATGGACTCGGGCCTTTGCCAACCGCACTTCTTCGTAGCTCCATGTTCATGGCGTTCTTCTAATTCTCAGTTCAGGAACGGAATTTGGATTTTTTGTGATTGTAAAACAAAAGAAGCCCCCAAAGTGATTATACACCTAAAAAAAAGCACTAGCTAGTTATAAAAAATATCGATTATTTGCTTTAGTGGTTAAAGCACGTTGTTGTTGAATATTTTCGGTTTCGCTTGTTTAATTTGTTTATCACATGATAGAAAATTATTACCTAGCTACCTAGCTTACATTCATGATATCTTAATCAAACCCCAGCAAATTAAAATGAGATGTAAAATTCTTTGATTTTACTATCATCTACAATTCCCACATATACAATTTTTATGCCTAATTATATGTATTAATTTTCCCAGGGGTTGGTGGCAAGTGGGAGAAACAAATCTTCTTAATCTCAGGTTCCGGGTTCGAGTCCCTAAAAGTAAAAGTAAAAGAAATTAACAAAATTATTTGAAATCTTTTAAACGTTTTGCTAAATATATATGTCAATGATCACAGGTTATGACATATTCTAAATACTAAAGAACATAATCAAAACCTTAAAAGCGAAGATAAATCCTTTCAACGAGTAACTTAAGCAAGATTTTTGGCCTTGTCGATGGTTATTCTAAGTGCATTATGTAGATCCACGTAGGTAGCATACCATGTCCATAGATACGAACCCCATGGGAATTGTTCCATGCGTCCACATCGCTTCATTTGCCCTTAAACCAATCCTTGATCATTAATAATAAGCATACGCGAATCACGTGCTATATCATCTAAATGATGTTTAAATACCCGTTTTAAATGTTTTAAGGATGTGTTGAGATCTCTTATGAAAACTCCTTATAACTTTTCAATAAGTTACAACAGTGTAACTTATTAACTTTTCCCTCTCACATCACAAGCAATCCCAAACAACTTATTCATTTTCAAAAAGTTAATAAATTATAAGTCCGATCTTCGCCCTACGTTTATTATCTCCTCAAAATTTGCTTTTTCAGTACTATTCAATGGAGTGGAAACCCAAGTTTAAGTCTGTGTTTTCTTAATATGAATGGGTGATATCTTAGGATGGACTAAAAGAGGAAATGCTCTTAGGGTTGTTATTTTAGTCCATTTATTTCAAAAAAAAGTTAGTGTGATTCTTAATCAACAATAAGAATTATAATTTATAAATATTGAAGATCTTTGTGCATAAAAACAAATATTCAATTCCATTCTCTGACCATCTACTCATGTTCTTATCCCTTACTCACTTCACATTATCTATAAATTATACATTAACCGTTAATCAGAACCGATACTAGTATTAGGGCTGTTCACGAACCGAACCGAACGCGGGCATGCTCATACTTGGTTTGGTTTGAAAGCGAGCCGAACCGAGCGGATTGAATTTAAAGAAACGAGCGAAATCTTTATGCTTGAACTTGGTTTGGTTTTGAAACCGAGCGCCTTGGTTGGTTTGGTTTTGCTTGATTTCGTACAAAGTTTTCAATTGTAAATTTCTAAAACTTCAAAATAACATTAATTCAAGACTTTCAACTCTAAATTGTCTAAACTTTCACCTTTAAAATGTTTAAAACTCATAGTTAACAATAAAACATATATATAAAACGAGTAGCTATGGTTTAAATTTGGACTTTGAATTCAACACAAAAGAGGGAAATTTTAAAAACTTTAAAAAATAGTATACTTTTATATAAATACATAAAGTTTATATATAAAACTAATATATAAAAATTAATTCGAGCAAAATGAACCGAACCAAACCGAGCGAGGCTTTGCTCGTGCTTGGATTGCTTTTAAACCGAACCGGGTCGAACGGCTCACTCGCAAACCGAGCCGAAATCGAACGAGCATTTTTCGAGCAAAATTCGAGCGAACGATGAACGAGCGGCGAGCGCCGAGCAGCTTGGACAGCCCTAACTAGTATTCATTTTTATGATTTTTAGTCGATTTAAAACACATGCGTCCTTCTAGACGTCAAAAATTTATTGTGGGTTCTCCTTGTGTTGCATAACAAGTGCTAGCATCATAACTAACAAAACCGAATTCCCAGGGCTTCATCTTGCCGGTTTTACACATTAACGGCGGCAATATTACGGTAGTGACACCCTAAGCACCCCCCCCCCCCCCCCCAAAAGTAAAACACTTGTATGAATCTAACCTTTTTACATTAATCATAACAATATTAAACAAAACTGTTAAAAATTATAGCACAAACATGAAAGCAACTAACACAAAAAGGAGAGATGAGATTAATGACAAAAAAAAGTACCAAATGTATAGTTTGTTACAGAATAAGGAATCAAACCTCCCTATAATCAGTCAAATATAACTAGAAACAAGACACTGAAAAACAATAAAATGTCAAAATAATAATAATTATTATTTTAATAACATAGTCAACATTTCAAACAAGACCTACACAACTATGTCCATTTCAACAAAATTATACTTCACTTTCACTTCACTGTACACCACTTTTAGTACACAAAAGCATCACACCATTTTCATTCGGAAACCGCAATCTCTTGATCCACCCGCCAATAATTACTATCATTAAACTCTTTCGACTCGTTATCCGTCTCTTTTTCACCTTCACTAGGTGTCACCTTTCTTTTTAGGGCGCCCGCTTCCCCCACAACACCCTCTTTTAGGGCTTTATCCATTGCCTTTTCAGACCCGTCTACTTCCACCCCGACAAACTCAACGTCTTCTTCAAACAGCGAGGGTGTTGACCCGTTGGATTGAACCGATCCCACCCCCACTGGAGTCTCGATGTCGAGATTAGGGGTGCTATCGTAATCTTCAAATGGGTTCACTCCCGACCCGACAATGGGTTCGTTCCATCCCACCCATTCAGGCATGGGTCGGTCAGCAAATAGGTCTTCATTGTCGGTTGACTCAAATTTGAAGAAGTCAGCATCGGGCGCACTCGTTTTTTCGTTTGAAACGTAATCTTCACTGAATGGGTTTGGGCTTCGAGTTGGATTAGAATTGATCTCGTCTAAATCGACCACCACGTCATCGTCTTTACCGGGTGAAGATTCGTTCAAGTTAATCTCGTCCATGATTTCGGGTGGTGACGTGGCTGTCATTGATGTGTCACCCATCTTATCGTCTTGGAATGCAAACCAATTTGAATTTGTAAACAAACTGCAAGAAAACCATGAGTAAATGATTAATGTGCTATTACAAAATAAACGTGTAAAAGATAAAAACATGACCGAATGGACCGTTGAAACTTACCTGCCTTGGTCATCACCCAACCTTAGAGATGATATGACAACTTCAGCAGATTCATCATCTATGTAACCCTCCTGCATATCAACATTTATAAAAAATAATTATACATGTATCGATATTAATTAATTGTAACTACTTCCTAGATAAATTCAAACAGGATTCACTGGTTAACTTATAATATTATTACCTCATCACCTTGACCAAGAGTTTCGTGTCCCTGCAATCAGAAAAAGAAAATATTATTAACGGATTATAAATTTTGAAAATAAGTATAAAAACACCTTTAAAATACCTCGACACCTTCGTCATTATCATAAACATTGTATCTAAATGCTTGGCTTAAATTATTTGCTAAAGCAGCAACATCATAATCTCGGTCATGATTAATGTCATCTTCATCACTATCCCTATTTCTGTCATGTATTGACGTTGGTCGACTGAAAATATATACATGTTAAGATAAACAGTTATTAGCACCTTGAAATAAAATAATAAAGTATCATTTAGTATAATAAGGTAAAAGTTGAAGCACAATAAGGCTTATTAGACATGTAAACAAACTGAACATTCAGTGAACCGTTTAGTAGGAAGTTCGTTAATGTTCATATATTTAATAAACGAATGAATAGGAACAAAAGTTTTTGTTCATTTAGCACATGTCAAAATCGTGAATGTGTGTTTACGTTCGTTCATCTGAATTCGTTTTGTTTATGTTTGTTTGTTTGCGTTCATTTATGTTCATTACTTAGGTTTGTTTAAGTTTGATAGTTTACTATGTTAATATATTTACTGAATTTTTTAAGACCCGTTAGAATTTAGTCTAGTTTTAATAACTTTGTAGGCCAAACACATTCATGCCTCTAATTGGTTTTAGCTCCGTTATGTCTGTTCATCAATGTTCAGTTATGTTCGTTTATCTGCGTGATCCGTTTGTTTGTACTGTTAAAAAACGAACTTAAAAGAACACGAACATATTCACTTTATTGTTCGCATTCATTTGGTTTGTTTACAAGCATAAGGCTTATGCTTGTTTAGTTTACACATATTCAATGCATAATTCATTAAAAAAATGGTAACGTACCCACAAACCCATCGGTACACATTTTCAACCATATTTCGCTCTTGTAGAGCAGTAGCCTGCCATTCATTCCATTCACTACTTTCCTAAATCACAAAACACGTTTTTATTACATAAATAACAGATAATATGCAGAAAGATATAACCAGCAAGCACGATTCGAATGATTTATAATGCATATAGATATAAAAGAGATATCTTTTAATCGATAATTACATAAATAACAAACACACCTGAACATGAATCTGAATGCGGGTATCAGTATTCGTTAGCTGCATGATTTTGTTGGCAATACGCATAATATGTCCAAGGTTTCCAAGTCGCGGTGGCTTTCTGCCAGGAGCCAGTAACGTAGGCTGCATGATTTAAAACATATATATTATTAAAACTTTTAAAAGATTATCTGTTATTTAACATAAAGTGTAACAGTTATACCTGATTAGGTTCTTCAGAAAGGACGGGATTATTATCAGTTTGAAGAATCTTGGTCAACAAATCACATCCTTGAAACAGATGGTCAATGATTGTATTGTTTGTGCTTTCTAAGCAGGAAAATATTATACTCTCGATATGGTGGTGTAAAGCACTGTTATATGGGTACCTTCATTGGTTAATAATAAAAAAAACTGTTAAAATATGGCATCAAATGAATATTAGATCAATATGAATTCTACCATTGTTGACCGTTTGACTTACTCGAAGAAAAGGTCAATAACTCTTTGTATAGTTCCAGAGCTGATTAATTCCTTTTCTGCAATTTCATTCCCGGTTTTCAATAAAACTGCAATGAACTCCACAATCTGCAAGCAGACAATATCATATTAGAAATGCATTGAGAGATGAGATGGCAATTTAGACCTGTGTTGACTTTAAGTTAGTATGTTAACTTTGAGTTACTTAAGACTTTCATTTTTCTAACAATCTTACACATACAATGAAATAGCAAAAGTGTCACAAAATTCTAACAAACTCAAA
This sequence comes from Bidens hawaiensis, assembly GCF_021521415.1. NCBI lineage: Eukaryota > Viridiplantae > Streptophyta > Magnoliopsida > Asterales > Asteraceae > Bidens > Bidens hawaiensis. The sequence continues at coordinate 24,929 of NW_027502804.1, forward strand.
GTCAACACAGGTCACAAGGTCAACACATTGAGTAAACTAACCTTTAGACGATGCTTTCCAAGAGGCGGCTTCAACTGGCCATATGTTGTTGGCAAGATTTTGTCATCTAGTGACACATTCAATAACATCAACAAGTCACCTGAAATATTTAACATGTGATAAAAAAAATCATACACCGTGATATGCCTAACAAACCAAACTCAATTAGCACAATTACCAGCAACTGTGAATATCAATCCCATGTGCATATTCGTTCGTGAACTTTTACCAAAAAAACGATCAAACACGTACAGTTGAACAAACGAGGATTTTTTGCCAGTGTTTGTTCGCTAATAAAAATGAGCGAGTTTGTGGTCGTTTATGTTCGTTCGTTGCTAACAAACAATTCACAAGCGTAAACGAACGAGCATAACTGAACATTAATACTCCCTCCGTACCATTATAAGTGTCCTAGTTTGACTTTTCAAGTCTTTCTTTTGCAACCTTGACCGTAAATATTTTTATTCGTGTCATATAATACTTGATGAGAATTATATCAATGTAAAATACATTTAAAACACAATCCGTTCATATATTTTACATCAAGTATTATATAACACAAACAAAAATATTATCGGTCAAAGTTAAACAAGAAAGACTTGAAAAATCAAACTATGACACTTATAATGGGACGGAGGGAGTAAACAAACATAACCAAGCTAAAACCAATTAAAAGTAAATGTGAACCACAATGTGTTGGGCCTAAAAAGTTATTCAAACTAGACTAAATTGTAATGTCCCTAATAAAAATGAATATGTTAACGAACATAAACAACAAACTCTGAGCATAAACAAATTCGAATGAATGCACGTTCACAAACATAAATGAAAGAAAGACGTGTTCATGTTCATGTTCATTTGTTTAACTAACTGAACAAAAAGTTTGTTCATGTCAGCTCATTAAATAAACGAACTTCCCAGTAAACGGTTCACTGAACATGTGGTTTGTTTGCAGGCCTAATTGCATGTACAAACTCACCAAGTTTAGGTAACATTGCTCCTACAGTCTCCTGGTTGACTTTCACAGGTGCCTCGTATATATGTTGACCTCGAAAAGAATAAAATGGGGGCGAGGGAGCCGATCTTTTTGGATCCAACAAAGATATACAAACGCACAATGAGCTAACAAGTCCAGATTTTGAATGTGAATCATCCAACACATGACCAAAAATCCTTGAAACAAAACTGTAAAAAAAATATAAAAATATAAGAAGAAAACTTTAAATAAGTATACATACTCTAAAGAACATATAAAATAATAAAACAATAAACAGAAATTCCATTATATGACATCATACAAACCTTGGGGTAGAAAGCTTAGAGGCAAGTGGAGATGACATGTTTCTAGTTATAGTACATAAAGTTTCTGCTGCATTAGCATGTACTTCAGGAGTGCTCTGAAACAATTTCAAAGAATAACAGTTAGAAAACACATTCAATATACAAAACACGTAAATTACTAAATATGTACATTAGACATGTAAGTGAACCGAACGTTCAGTACTGCTAGGTGGGAAGTTTGTTTAGTTTGTTTATTTAACAAAAAAATGAAAATGAACACTTTGTTTGTTTAGTTAAATGAACGAACATGAAGACATGTCTTGTTCATTCATTTATGTTCGCAAAAGTTCATTTACGTTCCTCAAGTTCGTACATTTACGTTCATTTATGTTGATTTGTTTTAAAATTTATTAATACTTTTAGGGCATTATAAATTATTGGGGATTTTCGAAAATAAAATAAAACCAGTTAAAACTTAGAAAGTTTTATTAATTTTCAGGTCCATCATATTGATGTCCGTTCGATTGTTTGCTAACATTCGTGAACTATTTGTTTATACTATCAACGATCGAACATAAACGAACACGAACACGCTCATTTTCTTAACAAATGAGCATGAACAAGAAACACTGTTTGTGTTTGACCGTTTAAAGTTAAACCAACGAACACGAACATGCCCCGGTTGTGTTTGTTTGTTCATTTACATGCCTAATGTACATATATTAAATACGCGGTTGTACTCACTGATGGGCTCAATTTATCCACAATCATTTCCAAAAGATTGCTATCTGTTAACCACTGCATCACATCCACTGTATCCGAATACATATGATCATCAGCACCAACAAGTCTTACCAAAACCTCCATGATTGATGTAATTCCAATTAAATCAACCAGCTGTTGAAAAACTTGTTGATGGGCCTGTTTCCATGTAAAAATGTTAAATAAATAGCTCTTTAGTATTATCAATCTAAATTGTTAGTATTGGTGCTAATGGTAGAGAAGCTTGAAACTTAGTAAAAGTGTGGTGATTGATTCAGAAAAGAAAAAATGTGTATTTAAGAATGAAAGTAAAGGCTGTAATATTAAAGAAAAATAATTATTTTGAGTGTATATTGATTCTTTGTAGAGACAATTAAGCAGAACATGAATCAAAATACACCATCAAGCATAGAAAAACTATACTCACTTGAACATAATTCATAAGTGGAACCGTCTTCCGCAACATGAGACATATCACAAACTACAACACCACATAACTTCTCAAAACAATGGTAGATGATAACAGAAAATAACAACAAATAGTAATAATACTAGCAGTACTCAATGCAAGAAATATCTAGCAATAAAGAACATACCTTGCTGAAATACCCCGCCAGCAGGGCGCTATGAGAACGATTTGGTTCCAGAAATGAGAAAAGTAAATTCATCAGCTGCAAATTTTTGGTTGAAAGAGAGACATCATGTTAGACTGAATGTAATCATAAGGAGCTTATGTAATTACTCAATCTATGAGATCGATATCACCGATATATCGGGATATATCGGTTATCGCATAGTTACCTAATTCGCGGTTCGTTCCGGTTCGGGTACGCAACTCACTAATGGTAGTGTATTCGGTTCGGAGGGGGGGGGGGTGGTAGGTTCATTTCAGTACAAACCGGTACGTTGTACCATGTAGTTCGGTTAGATATACCCAAATAAAAAAATAGCTATTTATAAATTATATAAATATTGTTAATTTCATACCTTTATAAGTTTAAAAACCAAAACGTAAACTAATGAAAATATAGGGGGGCAATTAAAACCCATATTCGCTGAGCCAACGTCAACCAAAACACTGATTTTGTTTCACTGGAACACCGAATTCGTTCAATTGGAACACGAATTTCGTTTAACTGGAACACCGAATTCGTTCGTTTGGAACGACGTACCAGAGCGATTCGGAACGGAGCAAATTCCGATTGGGTACATCACGTACCAATTCATGGTTCGCGGCTCTTGTAGCGAATTCGGTAACTATGGGTTATTGGTCCCTTCTTAAAATATCAGTCAAAATATCGCTCAGAATATTGGTGCCAATAATGTCGGCGATATTGACCGATACTCCCGATATCAGTGTTTTAAGTCTTAATTATCACTTTTTAGTGTTCCAATGTTGAGTTTTAAAACTTAATCCGTTCCTATTTGCTACGATTGTTAATGTTTTGAAAGCTGCAAAAGGTTGATTTGTTAATGGCTGGAGAGTATACTGAATTATTAGTGTTATATGATATTTAAATTACCAATATCCCACCACGATAACCGATATCTCAGATATCGGTCCTTAAGAACAATATCCGATATTTTTCCTCATTAACTGCTTAGAAATACTAAATTTAACTCAAAAATTCAAAATACCTCCTCTTCTTCCACTAAAGTTTTGAAGATGACATCAATTTCGCATGTAAAGATCTCACAAGCAATGAAAGGGAACCTAAACATGTACAGAAGTTATTAGAAAGAACAAACTTTGCTCCAAAAGTTGTATACGGCAAGAATATCCAAAGTTAATGAGAAACCAATAATGTTCTGATATTCAAAGATTCTGCAAATGTTAAGTAATGACAATTGACATACTTGAAAATACGTTTGCTATCGGCATCCTCATGAGGCTCCTCTATGATGTATTTCAGCAATTGTTCAACCTGAGTTCTGTCCCGTAAGCTGAAAAACAAGCACTCTCTTAAATATTAACAACATACATTCTTGTCATTCTATTTGCAGTCTTAACTTATTAAACTTCAACGTGGTAAACATCAGCATAATGTAAATGATAAATTACTAAGATAAAAATTAAATTACAAGTTAATGAGACGACTATTCAAAGATTTGCATTCTTGAATAATATCTTCCTCATCCAAAAGCTCTTCCAATGTGAAACCTTCCTTGTCCAAGATAGACTCAACCTAAACATACAACAAACCATATCTTAAAAACAAGGTAAACAGTGTCAAAAATACACAAGACAAAATAAAACTGGCTCGATGCAATTTTATACGAACGATTGACGCATTTGAGATTTGACCCTTGCATAACACACAAGATAAAGCCTAATAAATAAAAACAGTCTGAATTTCATTTTTCACTTACTAAGTTCACCTGGGTTAGGGATAGGGATGACAATGAGTCGGGTTTGGGACGGGTCTAGGTATTCCCAAATCCATACCCGATTACAAAACCCTGTCCCAGACCTGTCGGGTATTTATCGGGTATTTACACATCGGGTATCGGGCATTCCCGATTTCAGGTATACCCGTTGGCAAGAATTATCATACTTTGGTTATTGAGAGAACATTGAAATATGTAATAATCCATATACTGAAAAAAGAAGCTAGATACTAAGATAGCACAATTAACACTTTTATGAGTTTATCTAAACTGATTTAGAAACCGAAGATTGAATACTAAAAGTATTGAGAGGATATTTTGGCAATTAAATTTTGATATGAAAAAATGGAAACTGAAAAGTCATGTCTCATGGATTAACTTTTTTTGAACGAAAACTCATTTGAAACAATGGAAAACTGTAAACTATTAAATATAGCATGTTTAGAATATTCCATATATATATTATGGGGGGGGGAAGTTAACGTACAAATGAAATTAACGTGCTAATTGTGAGAATCAAATAGAGTAATTATATACACAAGTAGAGTAATTATGTAATTACATAATTACTCTATTATAATTACTCTACTTGATTCTCACAATTAGCACGTTAATTTCATTTGTATTTGATCCAAACTCTATATATTATATATATAAAGAATATGTCAGGTACTTCGGGTATATAATCGGGTAAGCGGGTCAATGTTATCGGGTAATCGGGTATATTATAAATCCCATACCCGTCCCAAACCTGCAAAAAATTTCAAAACTAATCCCAAACTCGTCCCAATCCCTAATGGGACGGGTATTGCCCGTCCCAATTATATCAGGTTTCGGGTATTTCCATCAGATTCGGGTTTCATTGCCATCCCTACCTGGGCTCCACTATTAATCTAAATTATCCTTCTTAATTAAACTTGATTATTATGTTAAAGATGTCTTCCACGAACTACACTATCCAAGGTCAACGGCTCAAGCACAGTAAAGATGCAAATTTTATTATTCCCAAATCGGAATTCAATCGAGTTCATTAAAACGAATAACTCTACAAATAGCTCACACATATTAAATACCAAACTTAACTACTTATAACCTATTAAATTAAATACAAATCATCATCAATAACATCCTTAATCACGCAACCAAACCGGCACCTCACGAATCACCAATTCACCACAGCCACAAGCTCTAACAACTCCAACAATCAATTAACCTATTAATTAACGTCATCACCGCACTATACACAACCTAAACAACAGGATCAATTTCAAAACCAATACAAATCAACTGACAATTAACACATAGATAAAAGACAAATCATATAAAATATGTCTTTCACGAACTACATGGTCCAAGCTCAACGACTCAAGCACAATAAATAAGCAAATTAAATCATTCCAAAATCCGAATTCAACTGAGTTCACCTACATTAATAACTCTCAAAATAGCTTAAACATATTAAATACCTTAACTTAACTGCTTAACATATTAAATCAAACACAAATCATCATCAATCACATCCTTAATCACATAAACCAAACCAGCATCTCACCAATCACCAATTCATCGTAGCTACAAGCTCTAACAACTCCAATAATTAATTAATGAACCTATTAATTAACATCATCACCACACTATACACAACCAAAACAACATGAGCAATTTCAAAATCAACACAAAATCAAAACAAATCAATTGATAATTAACACTTAGATAGAAGACGAATTGTGTTAAATATGTCTTCCGCAAACAACACAATCCGAGGTCAACAGCTCAAGCACAGTGAAGACACAAATTAAATTATTCCAAAATCCGAATTCAACCGAGTTCAGTACCATTAATTGTTATGATGTGGTCTCCGATCCATCATGGGTCGGGTCCGGTTTAGACGAATAGACAGAATTAGGAGATTAAGCTGTTTGAGTTTTGGCCAAGCCCAAAAGCTCTAATCAGGCCCAGTTTAGTTAAAGGGTTAAACCCTAATTGTCTAGTCTATATATTCTCTCCTGTACTTGTAAGTTGGTATCACTCAATAATAAGAAAACCCTAGTTATCGACAGTGGACGTAGGTCATACACCGTGACCGAACCACTTAAATCCTTGTGTCTCTTTCGTTTATTCTTTCGGTTTTACTATTGTATTCGTGTTTGTGTGTGACTCCGAACCTAACAATTGGCATCAGAGCCTGGTTCTCGATTATACACACAGTTCCGCCGCCGCTGCTCCGCTGCTACAGTTCCACCGCCGCTGCTACAGTACCGCTGCCGCCGCTACAGTACCGCCGCCGCTGCTACAGTTCCGCCGCCGCTGATTAGGGTTCCGCAGCTGCTGGTTCGTTTTTTCTGATCAGTTTCCAGTCCTTTTATTCCTTGGGTAGTTTGGTTGTTTGCTGTAATCAAAACTCAGTTTGGATAATGACTGAGGACGGAAAGATCAAGATTGAGAAGTTTGATGGTCAGGATTTTGGATGGTGGAAAATGCAAATTGAGGATTTGCTATGTCAGAAAGACTTAATGGAAGCACTAGAAGAGAGGAAACCGGAAAGTATGAAAGATGATGAGTGGAAGGTACTTGACAGAAAAGCCATAGCTGTTATTAGACTCTCACTAGCTAAGAATGTGGCATTCAATATTGTAAATGAAACTACCACGTATGGTCTTATGAAAGCCTTGTCAAATATGTATGAAAAGCCTTCTGCATCAAACAAGGTATTTCTGATTAGACAGCTAGTTAACACCAGAATGAAGAAAAGGGGCATCTGTTACCTCTCATGTTAATGACTTCAACACTATTATTTCTCGTTTGTCTTCTGTTGATATCAAGTTTGATGATGAAGTTCAAGCGTTACTATTGTTATCCTCGTTACCCGAAAGTTGGTCAGGGACTGTTACTGCAGTTAGTAGTTCTTCTGGGAATACTAAGCTTACTTTTGAAGGAGTCCGGGATTTGATTTTAGGGGAGGACATAAGAAGAAGGAATTCTGGTGAGACATCTAGTTCTATATTGAGCACCGAAGGGAGAGGTAGGAGAAGAGAGAAAGGTAATGGCAGGGGTAGGTCAAAGTCTAGAAGAAGAAGTCAGTCAAAGCCGAGAAAAGACATTGAGTGTTGGAATTGCAAAGAAATGGGGCATTTCAGAAACCAATGCCCTAACCCCTCAATTTCAAAAGAAAAGAAAGAATTTAAGAAGGAAGTTAATCTGGCCACCGGTTCAGATGATTCAGAAGGTTCAGAAGAGACTCTTATCTGCTGTGTTGAAGAATCAACAGATTCATGGATTATGGATTCTGGTGCATCTTTTCATGCCACTTATAGCACGAAGAAGATGAAGAATCTCCGAACAGGTAATTTTGGTAAAGTTCGTTTGGCTAATAATCATGCTGTTGATATCACGGGGATGGGGGATATTGAACTAAAAACTTCATTGGGCACCTCATGGACTCTAAAGGATGTTCGGGTCGTTCCTAGCCTTAGAAGAAAGCTAATTTCTGTTGGGCAGTTAGATGACCAAGGATATGATGTTATGTTTGGTGGGGGTAAATGGAAAGTTGTGAAAGGGAATCTTGTGAGCGCCAGAGGTAAAAAAAAGGGCACTTTATACATGGTTGAAATTCCAGCTGATGGGGTAAATGCAGTGACCAGTGGACCGAGTCAGTCTAGTTTGTGGCACCAACGACTCGGCCACATGAGTGAAAAAGGGATGAAAATGCTCGTTGCTAGAGGAAAAATTCTAGAACTGAAGAAGGTTGAATCTGAATTTTGTGAACCATGTGTTTTCGGTAAAAAGAAGAAAGTATCTTTTGTGAAGACCGGAAAACAACCGAAAGCTCAGAAATTGGAGCTTATTCACTCTGATGTCTATGGACCAACTTCAGTCTCTTCTTTGGGAGGATCATACTATTATGTCACCTTCATTGATGATTCGACACGCAAGGTATGGGTTTACTTTCTTAAAAATAAATCTGATGTTTTTAATACTTTTAAGAAATGGAAAACTGCTGTTGAATTGGAAACTGATTTGAAGGTGAAATGCTTGAAGTCGGATAACGGTGGTGAATACGTTAGCAAAGAATTCCGTGATTATTGTGAAGAGTACGGTATTCGGATGATCTTTACAGTCCCTGGCACTCCTCAACAAAATGAAGTGGCAGAACGAATGAACAGGACGTTAAATGAAAGGGCAAGGAGTATGTGACTTAATGCCGGGCTTCCAAAGACGTTCTGGGCAGATGCAGTTAACACTGCAGCTTATTTAATTAACCGGGGATTGTCAGTACCGTTGGGTTTCAAGACACCAGAAGAAGAGTGGAAAGGTAAAGCTGCAGATTATAAGCATTTGAAAGTCTTTGGGTGTAGCGCTTATGATCTAGTGAAAAATGACAAGCTTGATGCTAAAGCTAAAAAATATGTTTTCATTGGATATGGGTCAAACGAAATGGGCTACAGGCTTTGGGATTTAGAAAGCAGAAAAGTAGTCAGAAGCAAGCATGCAACTTTTAATGAGGCTGAGTTATACAAAGATAGAAACACTTCAAAATCAAGGGTTCAGAAAGAGCAGGTTGAATATGAAATTGATGCTCAGAAAAAGACAGTTGAGTCAGCTACCGAACCCGAGACAGAAACTGAAGAAACCACAGTTCCTGAATTTGAAGATGATGATATTGGTGGAAATGAAGAGTCAGAGGGAGTCTCTGACAGTGGGAGTTCAGAGTCTGAGGATGAACAGTCTCCACAAGAACCTGACCCGCCTCAGCACTGGGTTAGGAGGTCCACCAGAGTTTCTAAACAGCCGGTACGTTACAAACCTTCAGTTAATTATCTCCTTTTAACTGAAAATGGTGAGCCAGAGAGTTATTATGAAGCACTTAAGTTGAAAGATTCGCTCCAGTGGGAGCATGCTATGAAGGAGGAGATGAACTCTTTGAGTAAAAACCAGACATGGGTTTTAACCAAGTTTCCACCAGATAAAAGAGTTCTACAGAATAAATGGGTCTATAGAGTCAAGGAAGAACATGATGGGTCTAAACGATACAAAGCTCGTTTAGTGGTCAAGGGTTTCCAGCAAAAGAAGGGAATTGATTATAATGAAATATTCTCTCCAGTTGTGAAAATGACCACCATCAGATTGATCTTAAGTATTGTTGCTGCAGAAAATTTACATCTAGAGCAATTAGATGTTAAGACAGCATTTTTACATGGTGATCTTGACGAGGAGATCTATATGGCACAACCTGAGGGATTTCAGGTTGCCGGGAAAGAAAAATGGGTCTGCAAATTGAAGAAAAGCTTGAATGGTCTGAAGCAGGCACCTAGGCAATGGTACCTAAAGTTTGATGATTTTATGGTGAGAACTGGGTACAAGAAATGCGAGGCCGACCATTGCTGCTACTTAAAGAAGTTTAAAGGCTCATATATCATTCTACTTCTTTATGTAGATGATATGTTAATTGCAGGATCTGATATGAAGGAGATTCGCAAGTTGAAGAAACAGTTGTCTGATGAATTTGAGATGAAAGATCTTGGTCCAGCCAAACAGATTTTGGGGATGAGTATATCCAGAAAGAAAGATGGCTCCATAACACCATCCCAAGAGAAATACATAGGGAAAGTGTTAGAAAGATTCAGGATGAATGATGAGAAGACTAAACCGAGAAACACACCTTTGGGAAGTCATTTCAAACTTACCAAAGACCAGTCTCCCAGAACAGAGGAAGAAAGAACAGAGATGGCTAAAGTTCCGTATGCATCTGCTGTTGGCAGTCTCATGTACGCCATGGTTTGTACACGGCCAGACATTGCTCATGCTGTCGGGGTAGTTAGTCGTTTTATGTCGGATCCGGGAAAGGAACATTGGGAAGCGGTGAAATGGTTACTCAAATACTTAAAGGGTACTTCTAGTTTGGGGTTATGTTTTAAGGGGAAGGATACAATTCTCAGGGGTTATTCAGATGCTGATCTGGGTGGATGTAAGAAGACGTTTAAAAGCACTACTGGTTATGTTTTCACAGTTGGGGGAACAGCAGTATGTTGGATGTCCAGACTTCAGAAAAGTGTTGCTTTATCAACCACTGAGGCAGAATATATGGCAGCAGCCGAAGCAAGTAAAGAATTAGTATGGTTGAGAACTTTTCTTGAAGAGTTGGGAAAGAAACAGGCAGAGTTCTTCTTATATTGTGACAATGAGAGTGCAGTGAAACTTGCGAAGAATCCAGTCTATCATTCGAAGACTAAGCACATCGGGAGGAGATATCACTTTGTCAGAGATTTGATCAGTGATGGTGTTTTCAGTTTGAAAAATATCTCAGGTGCTAAGAATCCAGCAGATATGTTCACCAAGCCGGTGATGCTGGATAAGCTGAAGCTGTGCAGAGCTTCAGCAGGCCTTCAGGAATAATGTTGAGAAGGCGAAGGGTAACTAGGAGGTGCAAAACCAGATGGGTTTTATTTTACATGTACAAGGCAATGCAGGTGAAGACATTTTACGTCTCCAAATGGGAGCAGGTTGAAATGTTTGACGCATCCAAGTGGTGGTTTAGAGAAGATGTCTCGAAGCCCAAGTGGGAGATTGTTATGTTGTGGTCGCCGATCCATCATGGGTCGGGTCCGGTTTAGACGAATAGACAGAATTAGGAGATTAAGCTGTTTGAGTTTTGGCCAAGCCCAAAAGCTCTAATCAGGCCCAGTTTAGTTAAAGGGTTAAACCCTAATTGTCTAGTCTATATATTCTCTCCTGTACTTGTAAGTTGGTATCACTCAATAATAAGAAAACCCTAGTTATCGACAGTGGACGTAGGTCATACACCGTGACCGAACCACTTAAATCCTTGTGTCTCTTTCGTTTATTCTTTCGGTTTTACTATTGTATTCGTGTTTGTGTGTGACTCCGAACCTAACATTAATTACTCTCTAAATACCTTAGACATATTAAATACCTAACTTAACTACTTAAAAAAATTAAATCAAAAACAAATCATCATCAATCACATCCTTAATCACACAAACCAAACCAGCACGTCTAACCAATCACCAATTCAACATAGCTAAAACCTTTTAGCAACTCCAATAATCAACTAACCTGTCAATTAACATCATTACCACACTATACACAACCTAACAACAGAATCAATTTCAAAATCAATACAAAACAAATCAATTGACAACTAACACATACCTAAAAGACGGACCATGTTATATTGTCCTCTGCAAACTACACAATCCAACTATCCGAGGTCAACGAAACAAGCACAATAAATATGCAAATTAAATCATTCCGAAATCCAAATTCAATCGAGTTCAATAATATTAATAACTATCAAATAGCTTAGACAGATTAAATACCTAACTTAATTACTTAACCTATCAAATCAAAATCATCACCAATCACATCCTTGATTACACAAACCAACACAACATCTCACCAATCACCAATTCACCATAGCTAAAACCTCTTAACAACTTAAATAACTAATCAATTAACCTATTGATTACAACCATCATCACACTATACACAACCTAACCAATAGGATCAATTTCAAAATCAACACAAAATCAAAACAAATCGACATTTTACATATTAATAAAAGACAAATTGTGTTGAATATATCTTCCGCGAACTACACAATCCGAGGTCAACGGCAAGCACAGTAAATATGCAAATTAAATTATTCCAAAAACCGAATTCAACTGAGTTCATTTAATAACTCTGTATATAGCTTAAGACATGTTAAATACCTAACTTAACTCCTTATAACCTATCAAATTAAACACAAATCATCATCAATAGCATCCTTAATAAGACAAACCAAACTGGCATCTCACCGAGCCAGCCAATCACCAATTCACCATCACTAGAACCTCTTAACAAATCCAATAATCAATTAACTAACCTACTAATTAGCATCATCACCAAACTATACACGACCAAAACAACAGGATCAATTTCATAATCAAAACAAATCAATTGACGATTTACATATAGATAAAAAAAACAAATCGTATTTAATATGCCTTCCGCAAACCACACAATCCGAGGTCAACGGCTCAAGCACAGTAAATATGCAAATTAAATTATTTGGAAATCCAAATTCAATCAAATCAAGTTCATTAACATTAATAACTCACTAAATAGGTTAGACACATTAAATACCTAACTTAAGTACTTAACCTATTGAATTAATAACAAATCACAACCTTAATTATACAAACCAAACCGGCATCGCACCAATTCACCATAGTTACAAGCTCTTAACAACTCCAATAATCAATTAACATATCAATTACAAGCATTACCACACTATAAACAACCAAAACAACAGGATCAATTTCAAAACCATTACCAAATCAACTGACAATTAACACATAGATAAAAGACGAATCGTGTTAAATATCTCTTCAGCGAATTACACAATCCGAGGTCAACGCCTCAAGCACAGTAAAGACACAAATTTAATTATTCCAAAAAAATAATTCATCAAGTTCATTAACATTAATAATAACTCCCTAAATAGCTTAGACATATTAAATACCTACCTTAAGTACTTAACCTATTGAATTAATAACAAATCACATCCTTAATTATACAAACCAAACCGGCATCTTACCGAGCCAATTCACCATAGCTACAAGCTCAAACAACTCCAATAATTGATCAATTAATCTATTAATTACAATCACTACCACACCATACACAATCTAAACAACAGGGTCAATTTCAAAATCAATACAAAACCAAAACAAATCAACTGACAGTTTACATATAGATAAAAGACGAATCGTGTTAAACATATCTTCTGCGAACAGCGAACTAAACAATCCGAGGTCAACAGCTCAAGCACAGTAAATACGCAAATTAAATTATTCTGAAATCCGAATTCAATCAAGTTCATTACAATTAATAACTATTTGAATAGCTTAGACAGTTCCGCATATTAAATACCTAACTTAACTACATAACCTATCAAATCAAAAACAAATCACCATCAATCACATCCTTATTCACACAAACCAAACACCAATTCACCATAGCTAAAACCTCTTAACTCCTCCAATAATCAATTAACTAACCTATTAATTAACATCTTCACCACACTATACACAACCTAACCAACAGCATCAATTCCAAAATCAACACAAATCAATTGACAAATTACAGATAGCTACAAGCTCTAACAACTCCAATAATTAATCAATTAGTCTATCAATTGCAATCACTATCACACAATACACAACCATAACAACAGAATCGATCTCAAAACCAAATCAATTGACGATTCACACATAGATAGATAAAAAACAAACAAATCGTGTAATTAACAATCGTAACGTACCGGTGAAGAAGCAGATAGAGCTGTGAGGTGCCAAAACATGTTGAATTTAGAGTGATTGTAGATCTGCAAACCCTAGGTTGGATTGAGAATTGGACGGTGCGAATCGGTTAATGGTGCGGATAGGAACAAAAACCCTAGGTTTTGGGGACGAAGAAAGAAAGGAAAGAGAAGAGTGAGATCGATTAATTTGAGAGATGAAAGATATTATTATTATTATTATTATTATTATTATTATTATTATGAGGAGCTTCCGAAAGTTTTGTTTTGGTTTCAGGATGAGAGAGAGAAAACGAAAAAAGAGTGTTTGGGTTAACGGAGCAGGTTACAGAAGGACAAACACAGAGACAGCCACCCCTTAATCCGTTAGATTTCGGTTAAATCTCATGTGCTAGATGAGTGCCGTACTCGGTTTAAGTCTCGTGAGGTTAGTATCCCTAGAGACATAGTTGCAAAAATCCCGACTAGGCATCGATTGATCCTTGATTAATCGCTAGTCCCTCTTTCACTGATTAATTTTGGACTAGTCGGCCAATTAATCGGTCAACGGTCAAATCTGGCCAAAATAGACGGTTTTCGACGATATTCCGACCAAAATCAATGGTTTCCGGCGAGATTCCGACCCAAATCAACTATTTTCGGCGAGATTGTAGAAAAAACTAGCGGTTTTCAGCGAGATTCCAACCAATTTCTGGTCAAAATATGTTTGTGTATGTATAAAACTGAAAATTACAAATAAAAATGTGTGTGTATGTATAAAATTGAAAAATATACATTAAAGTCCGACCCGGTTAATCCCGATTAATCGCTAGTCCCCACACCATCGCCCGACTACCGACTAACGATTTTTGCGACAATAGAGATGCATAAATAGGGTTTTTTTAAATATTCACTTCCGGGCATGGAACGGGGTTCGGATCTAGGTATTGTCTTAAAGGGTTGGGGTAATTTTCTGGTAATTTCGGGTACAAATCGGGTATTTGAAAACCCCAGTTTTGGGTACTGAAAAAAATCCAATTATGGGTTTGGAACCGGTTCCGGTTTTCGGGTATTACTGATATAAATCAGGTCTGGTTCCGGGTACAGATTTTGGTACTGAAATGCATACCTTATCTGTACCTTACGTGATGGTTACGTACGAGTTTGGGTATTAAAAACCCGGGTTTGGGGTTTTTTTTTATCTGGTTCCAGGTTCATGTTTTTTGTGCACCTCTAGGGTAACATAGTTGTAGGTATAGGGCTAGAAAAGGCAGGTCTTATCATGTTAAACATGTTATGAACGACATGATTAACACAACTATCAAATATAAATTCAACTTGTTTAGCTGTTTTATATCTTATTTATATGACGCGAGTATATGTTTCATTTACCAACATGATAGATGATAGAGCATAACTTACTAATTTTAATTATTTAAGATAAAATATAAATTAACATAGTGTACTTTTATTAAACATGTTTGATTGTTTGTTAAACATGTTAGAAATTGGAAGCCCTGGTTGGCGGGGTTTCCGTCTTCATGAGGTTTGCGAGTCATACCTGAAGCGTTAAATAACTAGGACGACTGAAATCTCATTACATGAATACTCGGGAAAAAGAAAACGTTTTTTTAAATAAGGTTATATGTTATCGGTTTACTTGGTTTGATTTTTTATTGTTTAAAGCGAAAAATTGAAAAAAACTTAATTCAAAATTAGTTAAGGTTTCAATTTTAGACCTAAAAACTTGAATGCTAAATAGGATGGGTGTATCGATTCGCATTTCGTGTGCCTTGGGTCTGGTGTCTTCCATTTGATAACGGGTTATACTAATAGGAAAATCCATAGCCCATTAAGTATGGTTCTGTCCTCGGTGTTTATTGAAATTGGATTTTGAGAATGGAAAACCGATTACCTAATCATCTCAACGCAAGGAGATTGGATGAGGATCCGAACAAGGTGGGATCCATAGAGTATTCCGTTATATATAACTTGGTTTAGTTTTAAAAGGGGTCGGTTTGGGTTTTCGAATTTGGTTTGAAACAAAATATTGGGTTAAAATATTCATTAATTGAGCTTAGTTTAATGATAAAGATAGTGAATTAACTTGTGTATCTTATAACGTGTATGAAAATCACTTTTTAAAAATAGTGTTTCGACTCTTTAGTGTCTTAGTGCACAAAGTCAACTTTGGAGTACTACATAAAACAAACGCTAAAACATTAAAGAATAATACTATGATTAAGTAGTGTTTAGACTTGAGAGAGACGTATATTATATAAATATGTTTGTATGTTTTGATTGATCATTGTGTTATACCTGTCTATTTTCATGACCAAGATGCTATTTTAATGAAGCAATACAGGCACACAACTATTTATAGAAAGTAGTTATGTTTGGTTGCATACTTTTAATTATATAACATGCCAATAGGAAAAGTATTTGTAACTACCATTTTATTGGAGTTGTGTTGATGTTATAATTATCTATATATAGTAAATGAGAAACCCGGCGCCACAAACTTGGCTTTTTAGTCTTTTGTTTTCTGATGTATAATACATAATTGTGAAATATTAGCAAAAAGTTACTTCTAGCTGGATGGCGGTTCTATGAGTGTTTGAAAGAATTGTTTAGTGGGGTTTCTTCTCAAGTTCGATTCCAGGCTATGAAAAAAAAACTTTATTATGTAGTTGATCATTTATTATGTTTGCATTCTATACTTTCTTTTTAAACATGTCTTTTATGATCTGATTTCGACATCATTAATACCGGTCGATTCACGACAATTATACGTGGGTCTGTCTTTGTTGCTTTTTTTAAGTATGTTAACGTGTTGTGTTTAAAGGTCAATGAACTTTTATTTGTTTATTTATGGCGCCGTAACCGGATACAGCCCGAATGCACGCCGGTTTGTAATCACGTTGTGTGGTTTTTGTTTTGTTTTTAAAATTTTCAATATTCGCTGTGCTTTTTTTTTCTTCATTCTAAGTATGTTAATTTGTATGGGTGTTGGCGAATTTTAGTTCTGGTACCGTAATGAACGTAACCGGTACCATTCGATTCGCGATGACTCGTCGCCGCAACGTCTGGGTTTAACCAACCGGATAAACGTCATTTTAAATATGTTGTTGTAATATAAAGTATACGAATTTTTTGAGTATCTGCTAATTTTTTTTGGTTTAGTGTGATTACCATAACGAATTCAACCGATATTGATCCAGTTTATCTGGCTTTGATAATAAGTTGTACGTGTATCAATGCTATTTTGGACATTCACGACTTTATTTTTTGATTCAGTGTCGTCGTCATTTCAAAGTCACTGTTACCGACCGGATTCACAACTGGTTTGAGGTTGGATAATCTATCAAACGTTGATTCAGTGTGGAGAAGATATGTTGATCGAATCCGCAGCGTTGCGTCACTGCCGCAAAGCGGCGGGGTTTACACCTAGTATATAGTAAATGTCAAAGTTGGTGCCACAAAATGAAAGTTTCAAGATTTTATATATATTAGATACTTGTGCTTCGGTGATTCTTGTAGTTGTTGTTTGCCCTATTTGTCCCGGGTTCAATACTTGGCCATAGGAAATGTCTTCTACATTTTTATTTTCATTTATGTCATTATTGATGGGCCATCAAGCCTATTTAAAATGTTTAAAAACATATTTTGATTAACATAAATGTAAAGGATTTATAAAACATGTTTATTATAAATCCAACTCTAAAAACATCTGAGTTTTACCAACCAAATAAATATCTGTTTCTAATATTATATTTGTTTATATGTTACTCTTTTTATATATGAATTTGATGAATTTATTTTCTAGATTTTAACGTTTTGGTTTTACCAGCTTTGTTTATACCATAATAAACGTAATTGATACTGACTAAATTCGCTTCGACTATGTTTTTACACACTCGGGCTTCAACACTCAGGTTTAGATGTTCGGGTTCTACCAACCGAATAAATATTGTTTTAAATATTTTATTTTCTTTTATGTTAATTTGAATTTGTTTTTTGGGTTTAATTATGGTACCAACTACCAACTACCAACTGAACCCACATTAGTGCACCTGGTACAATGTGTTGGATGCATAAAAAGATCCGACTTGCGCAGATGAATGTTGGTGTCGCAAAGTCCTGATTGGGTCAGGTGGCACCACATTCATCCAAACCGACTGAACATTAATTTTATTTTATTTTTTGTTATTTTTTTGTTTTAACCGCCCGAATTTTTATACTCTCACACCTCAACGCACGGGACCGGCAATGCTCCGGTTTGAACAACACTCGGGTTTTAACGACCGACGCCACCTCATTAGTCCGTCTCAACTTTAATTTTATTTTTTGTTTCAGTTTTGTTACCGCAATGAAAACAATCGAAACCGTGACATACATGACAAAAACTAACCGAATTCACGTAGACTACCGCCTCAACGCCCAAGACCAACATCGCCGGATTTTACAAACGTTGCTTGAACCGTAACGAATGTAATCGACACTGACCAAATTCACGTCAACTCACCGTCGGGTTTTACCAACGTCCGGGCACCAACATCCGTGTTTTGCTGCTACCTTCATTTAATTATTTTAAACAACTTAATTTAACGAACTTTTTTAAGTTTAGTTAAAATATCCACCGAATTCGCATTGATTTTCCGCTACCACCCTCGGGTTTTACCGACCGTTTCCTCACGCAACGCCGCAAGTAATTTACTAGTTGTTTATTAAAGGTGGAGTGGTCCTATCAATTTCAATGACCATGAGAAAATAAAATACCAAAATATATCAAAAATATAGACTTTATGGTTATCAGATAAACATGTAACAATTTACTTGGCATAACACCAATGATTCAAGAAGCTTATATTTTGATATTTTTTGTAACAAGTAACTTTTCTTGTCAACTGAAGAAACACTAAGTGACCCCGGCAGATTACGGATAATCTTAGGGTCAAGTAGATGTTTCCCACGAGGGTTAGATCCGGCAAAGATGGTTATTCTTCTGATGACCTGCAAAACAGACATCGTGAGCTCGTCACTGAGAAGGGGGGGTACCTCCTTGTGACCACCCTCCGGCGTGAGAATCAGACTAGATTGCTCTGAATATAAGTGTATATTAAGAGAAATAGCTAGAGCAGATAAGATAATATCAGGTGATATATGATAATACCAGATGATGATCCAGTTCCAAGGTGTTGGAGTATTTATAGCCGAAGGTAGGTTTCCAAGCAGGTACAGCCAGCCGTATAATATTCCTTTTCTACCAACTGTGGGCTACGCACGTGCCATGCTGGTGGTTGGTGGGTAGGCAGCGGCTGATAGTGACATGGCCGGCTGTGTACTATTCCTTTTCCACAAACTGCAGGCTATGTACGTACCACGACAAGGGTTGGTGAGTAGGCAGCGGCTGATAGTGACATTAAGTACTAGAGCGTGCTGCTCGTCGTACTGTTGTCAGTTAGCTGTCACCCTGTGATTGGTTCATGGGCTGCTTTGGTCAGATCTTGTCTATACCTTGGCAGGTATAATACAAAAGATCCTCCATAAGCGTACGGACTGGCTCATTTGGGCGGGAGTATTCCCGCCTTGCTCATTCCTTCTTCAGGTGACATTACTGAATTATTGAGAGTTAGTGCCTTGTGCGTGTAGCCTTACTATTAGTGCGGGTAGCCTCCGCTGATGGCTTGTATCCGCAGCTGCGGGAACAGGCGGGGTACTTCACCATTGGGAGGCTTTTCCTGCGGGAACAGCTGGCGTATGCGCGTAAGGTCTTCATCTCTCTGAGCATGGTGGGTCCTGCGGAACCAGTTGGTCTTTGCGCAGACGTCCCTCTTCAAGGTGAGTCTTGCGGGTCCAACTGGGCTCTGCTGGGACCTACCTCTTCAAGTCCCCCCAGTCCAATGTTCTTCTCATGAATTGTTAATAAGTGAGGTGAACTTTTGGACTTAAGCAAGGGGTTTTGAAAAGGGTTTTTAGTTTTAAGGTTGTCCGTGGGGATTCTTCCCGCGGTTTCACTAATGTCACGTGTAGAAATTCCCGACTTTTCTGCTTGATCTTTGGGTATGATGCGGGTAGGTGTGTAACCTTCTCGCAAGTCAGGAGCGTTAAGTTTCACTTGTGTAAATTCTCCACGAGGTTTTGGTAGTTTTAGACATAGTGATCAATTATGTTAAACAACCAATTCCATCTTGGAGCTTCAAACAATCTAGTTCTCAACGTTCCCGCTATGCGGGGATGTTATTTCCCTTTCCACAAGCATGGCCCAGAAGATCCTTCTTGGTTTTAATTCACTGCAAGTGCAAAGTATGTGAAGGGTTTTGCCTTGACACTGTACCCGCACTCGTCTTATAGTTACTTGACTCCCAAGGTATTCTTGGCTTCAATTCCCTGCAGGTGCTAAGTATGTGAAGGGTTTCGCCTTGACACTATACCCGCACTTGTCTTACGGTTTCTTGGTTACCAAGGTATTATTGGCTTCAATTCCCTGCAGGTGCTAAGTATGTGAATGGTTTCGCCTTGACACTGTACCCGCACTTGTCTTACGGTTTCTTGGTTACCAAGGTAAGGGGGTGTAGTCCCTCTTATTTTTGAATCTTTTTGAATCTTTTTGAAATTCGAATAGTTGGTGAAAGGATAAGAATAGTCCAAACTGTTGAAGGGACGTTAGCGTCGTCCGACGGTTTCTTATGACAGTTTCAGGACGTGCAGGAAGTTATGGCGACGTGACAGTATATGGTCATTCCAGACGCTTTTTCAGGCGCGTGGGCGCGAGTTTTCGGGCACGTGGGCGCGAATTTTACGGCACGCGTCCTGTCGACAGTTGTTGCCAGCTTGCTTTCTACGTGTCATCGTCTCATTGCGGCTGCGCTTTTCCCTCTCCCCCGCATTAAATTCATCGCATTCATTGCGATGGGTATATAAAGGGGGAAGATGATGCATCTCAACTCACACTTTCACTTCTTCTTCTAAGCGATTTCCGGCGAATACTCTAACTTTTGTCGAGCATTCTCCTGAAATCGTTCTTATTTCCAACCTCAACATGTCTTCTACTCATGATCCTGAGGTTACTGCCAAAGAGTCCGACGTATACCCTGAGAACCCGATGTCCGCATCTGACAAGGACGATAAGAGTACTGCTGGCGAGTGCCAGTGTGCTCTTTCCGTCGACCTTTATCAGTACATCGTCAAGAAGTTCATGCTCGAGCCTTTCGAGCCTGAGTTTCCTGAGCCTCACCAGACGGTGTATGATGCCCCCAAGGGCAAGATAGGGGTGTATGCTGCATTCTTCATCTATGGGAATCTCAGGTTCCCATTAACGAAGTTTGTGTACCGTGTTTTGGAGAAACACGGTGTACACTTAACGGAGGTGCACCCGATGGCGATCGCAAAGGTTCGCCACTTTGAATGGGTGTGCCACATTCTGGGCGTTGAGCCCCGCGTCGACCGCCTGATGACCTTCTATTCCTGGAGGTGCATCCAGGGCTGGTACACCTTGATCACTCGGATCAAGGGTTTGAAGATCTGTGCTACCGAGCGCAGTCTTCGGTCTTGGAAGCAGGAGTTCTTCTATATCTCTGCCCGTGTCGTCCCTATTGCGATGACATTCAAGAACGGGAGGGCACTCCCCAACCTTCACGCCTCCAACTACCAGGAGGCGGAATGGTTTACCAAGATCTCCCGGATCCAAACTCCGGTTTAACGCTTTGCGGAGTCTGGGATGGTGATGCTTGGGATGAGCCGGGTATGGAAGGATGCCGGTTCTGGGACGCCGCAAGTACCTATCATCCTCGAATACGGTTTTGAATTCTATTCCCTACGGTATGCTCCGTCTTTTTTGCTGATTTAGGGTTTTTCTTCTAACTGTTTCTGTTTATTTTCAGAGGGAAACAACTTGCAATCTTTTCTGCAACCGCGTGAGAGCGGTGGTCCCGCTCAGCTGGGTACTCGTGCTCTTGATGAGAACGAGTTGCCCATCCCTGGAGTAAACGGCGGATAGGTTCGTGGAGGTCTACCCGCCGGGCCACGAGATTTTGAGCGCCACGCGGCCAGGTAAGGGATTCTTTAACTCTCGCCCTCTTCATGCTCAAACCTCTGCTGGAGTTTCCCTAATTTTATCATCTTCTGATGAGGGATCCGCAGATGGGCCTTTCTTCGTGAGGAAGAAGAAAGCTGCCGGCGTGAAGGGCAAGGCGAAGGTCGCCTCCACCGCCGATCAGGGAAATTGGTCCGACTCGGAGACCGAAAGCGAGGAGGCAGTGGGGAACCCTGGTGATGGTGAGACCACTGTTCCGGAGGTTGAGACAGCTGTCACCTCCGGGCAGCCCAGTACGACGACGGTGACCGGCGTGAAGAGGCCGGCTCCATCAGGTTCGTCCCCGCCTGTCAGAACCTTCAAGCTCAAGAAAACTCGTAAGTATAAATTAATCTTACCCGCAATTCTTTCCGCCATTGTTTTTAATATTTTGTCTTCGTGCAGGCGTGGATGCAACCGCATTCCAGAGTGGAGCGGGAAGGAGCATCTCTGGACCCATGACGGTAGGTTTGGTCAATCTACCCGAGGCGATGACCCAGGCGGCTGCGCCTGTTTGCAGTGTTGGTTCAGTTGCTCATCCCGTTGAGGCAACTGTTCCAATTGTGACGTCATCTCCGCCGGCTGTCAGTGTCATCTTTACTGCATCCTTCACTGAGCCGGCGGTGATTTTTTCTGCGGGCTCCTCCGCAGCGGCGGCCTCGGTTGTGAGTTCACCTCCGATGGTCTCTACCACGGCGGCTTCAACCGTGCCTTCGGCACTGGCGACTACCTCGTCCCCGGCCGGTTCATCAGGTATGTTCAGGGTTGGGGCTTCTAGCCAATCTCTGCCTCCTTCCCATCTGCCTGACATCTTGGATGGATATCCCTTAGGTTCGGGTGATGGGTTTGGCGGCTACCGGCCTGTTGTCGACCCTACAGGTGCGTAGGGTTATTTTGGCCTATTATCTTTTTTTTATCATTTTTTCCTAACCGCCTTTTGTTTTTGCAGTTTCGGATTCCAATGAGGTGTATGTTCCACGGTGGAACATCCACCGGGGAACAACCCTTCGAACGGCTGTGGACTGCGTCGAGTGGGCGCGTCACGCAGCCCCAAGTGGTGCGTTGGGGGAAGCCATGTCTAGCTACCAGGAGGGTAGGTTGACGAATGAGCTTCGGATTCTCCTTGCCCGGATGCAGCCGCGCGTCGAGTTGCTTTGTCGTGAAAACGACAAGTTAAAGGCGGCGCGTAGCCAGGAAGTGGCTCAGGCGCGGGCTATCCGGGAGGAGAACAGGAGAGTTGCCGCCATTGCTGCGGAGAAGGAAAAGGCCTTCAAGGCCCTCGAGGTTATAGTTCAGGCCCGGCTCGAGGCCCGTTCCAAGGCTACCTAAGCTGTTAACGAACAGCTTAGGTTGGCTAAGGGAACTGCGCGGAACTCGACCGAGAGGGCCACCAGAGATGAAGCCATTGCTGAGCCTTTGGGCGCTGAGAATGAGGAGCTTAAAGCCAAACTAGAGAGGCTTCAGCAGGCTCATGATGCTTTGGCTTTAGAAGATGCCAAAAAGCTCCAAGAGATCTTGGACCAGAGGGGTATGCTTGACCACACTGAGCGTAAGCTGAAGGGCGTTGAAGAGGCTGCTGCTAAGGAAGTGTTGCTTGCCAACCTTAACAAAAATGAAGCCGAACGCGCCCGTGACCAAGCTCAAGCTGCCCTCCAGGAAGCTCTGATCACCAAGGAATGGCTTCTACGAGAAGCTTTGTCGCAGGTTATGCGTAGCTTCATAATATCTTTACGTTTTTCATTATACTTAGAAAAGTTTTTGATACATATATTTTTTGTAGGTTGTGCATCGGATCTTCACGAACACATCTTATGACGATGCCATGAGCGCAGCCCTCAACGCTTCCCATGAGGATGGAGAAAATGCTGGTTTCTTGCTTGGTCTGGGGTTTGTTGAGAAGGGCATCCCGCCTTCCAACTTCCCTCTTTATGATGTGGACACTGAAGCTACTTACGACCAAGCAGTGAACCAGTATGCTGCCTTCCCGCATCCGGTGGTGGAGAAGGTGAACGAAATTGCTGCTGCCGATGATGGGCTAACTATTCTCAAGGCTTTCCTTGAACCGCCACAGCCAACTGATGGTGCGGGTTCAAGTGGGTTTGGAGGGAGTGGTCCTGAAGTTTGAACCTTGAGATCCCTTTCCACCGTTAGGATAGATTTACATTTCTGAAGGCGGGTAGATACCTGGCCATTCTTGTAATGTTTGAATTTTTTTGTGAAATATAAATGTTTGTGCGGGTAGGACCGTCACTTTCACTTATTGACTTGCTTTATAAACGTTGTATGACTTGCTCATGCATATTAAAGTTTAATTTGGCACTTGTTTTGCCTCATAAACAATATATGATTCGCTCATGCATACTTTAGTTTAACTTATCAATTTTTCAAGTGTTTTGAATAAGTTAACCTTTCGACGCGTGGTTGTCAATAGGTTAGTGTTCAGTTTCCTCTATCATGATTG
>NW_027502805.1:0-55522 GCF_021521415.1 Bidens hawaiensis
TTTGTGTGCCTCCTCTCTCATAAAACCGGGTTCCTCTCAAGAACCCTAACACCATCCTTAACTATACATCCTAAAGGGGAACTCGACCAAGATGAGAAACATGTTGACTATCTCATACTCTGCTGCGATTACTATTCTCCATGCTGTAACAGGTTCATAGGTTTAATATTTATCATGTTTTATATTACTTACATGAAGAACTAATCAACATTTGGTATCGGTATGATATGGTACCTGTATTCCCGAATTTTGTATTCAATACCCGTACTGTCCCGGTATCATACTAGTACCAAACCGAACATTTAGGCACCAATACAAAAAAATTGAGATTTTCGGTATTCATATATTCGTTACCCATATGATACCATTCTCATCCCAACCTGTCACGATATTTGTCAGTAATCAGCGAAGAATTACCAACAATGCTTCATTTTTCTTTTTTGAAAACCGTCAAAATTAGAATATCATTATCTAGGATTCACTTGGAATTATTTTAAGAAATTAGCCAAGCGTCGATGCATAAGAGAGTTATTATATCTATGACCATTTGCATCACAAATGTTAGTTATATTCAACGTGTCCAAATCAAATAATTTAGTTTGTGAATTTTAAGTGAAAAACATGTGAATCGGATATAAAATTTTATGAACCTCAAGTGTAAGGTCAAAAATATGACTTACGATATCCAAAAAACAAAACCCATTAAATATATTATGGTCAAGTTAATAATTAAAGTGGGCGGAAAATCCGGATATGAGACGAGAGCTTCGGTGCACGCTTTTAGCTTCAACGGGGAGGAGATCTTCTAGAATATTTGTGTTTGGTTATAAATAGAGAATGCTAGTCATATGTATGTGTGTGTTTTCTAGTGTGTAAACAACCACCCAATGGGAGCTCACCTTGGGTGGGATCGGTTCGTGAAATGTTATGAATCTTTTGTACCGATTACGAGATCGTTTACTCTTTATCTTATCTTTATCTTTACATTATATGTTCGATCTTTTGCGTATACTGCGCCCATCGCGATCGTTTATCAAGAAAAAAATCCATTCAATTGTCGGATCCGTTTCGAGACTATACTTGGTATCAGAGCGGGTTTGAATCAACTAATTCAACTTTGTTCTTGATATTCGGGTTCTGTTTCCGCGATTACCTGAACTGAGGCGTTAATTTCTCGGAGACCCGTTGATGTTTTTAAAATATAGTTTTAAGATCTTAGAAATAAAGTTGGAAATAATCGTGCTAGAAGTTCGTCTTTGTAGATCCGATGTTTCTGGACCTACAAGTGGTTGGTTACAGTAACACCCCTGCTAAAGCAGAATACGCCCGAGTGTGACATACAAATTGTTCAAAACACATGTGACACTATTATGTGACAATATTATCATTAATTCATTCAAAGGCATCAAGTACACAAGTTGGTTCACATAAGGAGAATACAATGAAAATAAACGTTCAGTCTTTATTTAAAATATCCTATGTCTAGTGTCTTCATCCGTTTCATCCTCTAATAATAGTACATGCAACATATATATAAAATAATGTCAACTAACTTAATAGTTGGTGAGTTCACACAGTTCAAATAATATATAAAAACCATACAATTCCATGAAAACTTGTGAAAAACACATAAGGGTTCTTTACACTAGAATCAAAGGTCCTGAGTGTAAAGAATAAATAAAGGTATTTTCTAGTTGGGATTGTGCACCAACGTACTCAGATCGGAGTCCCTTTTCCACTAGAAACAATGGTCCTGATTGCAAAGGGGGCGTATGATCATACTTATCAAAGAAAACCATGCACGTAATATTTGAGCAAGTAACAAGTAAACACACAAGTTCATATAACGAGTTGTAGTTTGTAGATAATAAATAAAAGAAATTGGATTATTGATAGGATATATATGCTACCCCCAAAATTAAAAAGGGTAAAAAGAGGGTGTGAGAAACTCACCTCGAATGCAGTTTAAAATAGAAGTCACTGCTTTACGTCACAAAATGTTATAGTGCCTATATCATACAAGCACTATAAGTATTTGCTAAGAGATTCCTAGAATCCAGAGTGTCCAAACAATCCCACAGATTATTAAAAGTTTGACCAAAGTTTGACTTTCTGTTGACTTTTGACCAAAAGGTCCAAGTTGTTGACTGTTGACTACAAAAATTGACCATTGACCAAAATATTGACCGTTAACCCTAAATGTTGACCGACGACCCGTTGGTGACTTTTGACCAATTATCTAGACTCAAAATAGTCATAAGATATTCATAGTCGCAACCTAACAATCGAACATGTAATTCACAGTTAATCATTTTTCATGCAAACCTATGACTAAGTCACACGTTTACCAATTTCATTTATCATAAGTAAGATCAAACATTTAGTCAGATAATTTCAAGTTGACCAGTAAAGTCAAATTCGTATATAACACAACAATATTTGTACAAACTACAACTATTTTTACCAAACAACATGCAAATTTGGGCAGGTTTTAAGTCACCAAAACCTATTTTTCTAACCAGATAAAACACGCAAATAATTTACCAAATAATTCTCACAGATACTTTTTAAGTATTATTTACAACATAAAATTTTCTTGTAATTTTCCAACACACACAAACATCACGAAAATTCATACACTACAGCAACCTATTTTCAGCTATCTTATCAGCACAACAGAATGTAAATATTTGCTAAAAATTCCATATATGTCAAATTGATACAAGACCAATTGGATTGGATTCCTAATTCAGTTTATAACATTTCAGAGTTGGAATCACACAATTATCCATTTTAAATTACAATTTACACAATTTACAAAACGAATCCGGGAAATTACTTTTTCAATCATAATTGCAACACGATTTTGTAAATTCATAAAAACTAATCAAACAGAGTCCAAAAATTATGATTTTTGATTTTTTGAAAACTAGACCAAAGTATTTGACCGTAGCATCAAGAACCAACCAAAATCACTAACATATCAACAGGTTATACTATTAACAACCTAGGTTACAGAATCTGTCAGCAAGCAGATCTAAACCTATGTGCACAACAATCATGATTTTCATATCTATATGATCCTAAATCACCAATAAATCATTTTATAAAATCAAAACTCATGTTTTTCTATTATGAATTTATATCCATAAAGAACAAATATATATTGTAAGGCCCCGTTCCCGGTAGCCTTACTTTAACATCGGATTTACTCATAAACACAGTTCTTACAATCAGAGTTAATTAAAATTTTCGCGGAAACGTTAAATTCAATCATTCGTTACAAAACATTAAACCTTTTCTTTGATACCATAACACAAAACATTATATTTAAAACATCATTTCTTCCATCCTCAGATGCCAGTCATTCAATCCATGCCATGTGCCCTCCTAGAGCTAGCTCATTAAACATATTCACCTGCGTGCATACTAAAAGTCAGTCACGCTGAGTGAGTTCTAGTTAATCAGGCGACATACAATACATACACATATCATATATACATACATATCCAAGATACGTATCCATACTTAACCAGTTACCCTACTATCATACATACTTACATACATACTTACAGTCACCAACCTCAGTCTACCGAGAGTATGTTCATAGTCCGCCGTCTATACATGTACTCAAGGTCGTGAACATGTAAAAGGTCCGCAGTCCTTACCTATGTTCACCCATTATGGTACGTGCAAGGTCCGCCGTCCTTCCCTATACCATCCTATTTATACAACACGTACAAGGTCCTTAGTATTTCCCTATGTTGCAACCTAAACCATAGCACGTACGAAGTCCACAGTCCTCCCCTATGCTACCACAACACAAATACAGTGCGTGTAAGGTCCACAATCCTTTCCTATGCTGATGCCTATCTAAGATACGTATAAGGTCCGCGGTCTTTATCTACGTTCTCATCAATCGTCTATAACACATATAAGGCCCACCGTTCCTATCTACGCTTACATCTATCACCTATTTCACGTATAAGGCCTGCAGTCCTTAACTACGCCATCACCTGCCAAGTCTATGTCCAACAGAAGTTAGAGGGATTCGCCATCCTAACTTACTACGTCGGACGTAGAACTCAAAATACCATTCATGTACCTGTATACACATACTTCACTTATACCATAATTACATTATAGCATAAGAACACTCTATGCGTTCTTTACATCATTCATTTAGCAATCATACCCCTTGTGATACGTGCAATATCCGAAGATTGTTCATGCCCCCGACAAGTGTTCACTTGTAATGTTCATACATCATCCTTACGTTACATATAACATTCATATCTTTATCTCTAACCAGACAATACGCGCGATATCCGAAGATCGTTCGCGTACCGACAAGCAATTATTCATGCCTATCACATATACATCATATATGGCATACACTTACCACTTAAGGTATGTGTATTAACTAATCACATCGAGTATGCACACAACCCCGAAAATATAACAAGGAATGGGGCTAGAAACTCACCTGAACTCGGTTAACAGTCACTCCTTCTTTAGCTATGCGCGACTAACTGTATAACAATTACACATATCAATTAACTATTACTATTCATAACGTGTTTCTAGTATATTTACAACCCTCAACGAACGGGGTCCGGGGGCAGCGCCCCTAGCAGCGGGGTCTAGGGGCGGCAGCCCCTAGCAAGGTCCAGGGGGTAGAGCCCCTGGCTAGGGTCAAGCTGACAGGTCAGCTTGGAAAAATTTTATTTCCATTAACTGTCTTTACACATTTTTCATTACGATTTTAAAGTATCATCTAATTCGCTATCACATTTTCTATAACAAATTAAGCCTAATTCATTATCGGATCACAGTCTAATTCGTTATCTAGCACATGATCTGATTCATTATACAGCTTCCTTGTCCTGATTTGTTAGCTGATTCGTTATTCTAGTTCGTCATCTTTCATAACGAATTGGACCTTTATAACGAACTGGTCCTTTAACGAACTGAACCCTTAACGAACTGGGGTTCATTCGTCAGTTCTTCCTTAACGAACTACTTAATGAATTGGAGCTTCTTCGTTACTTATAATGACTTAACAAACTACTTCTTGTTCGTTACTTCCTCTTAACGAAATGGATTAACGAATTGCCTTCTAGTTCGTTAAGTCACCGCTAACGAACTAGGGTTAGGTCTGTCAGAGAACAATCTCTGACATCCTTACCTCGTACACCCAACTCCGGCTCCGCCTTCACCGGAAAACCGGGATCTCGTCGGAAGAGCGAGATCTCGCTCGTTTCACCACCGTTTTCACCTTTTTTCGTCCCGTTCGATCCATATCTGAGCTAGGGTGATCCCTAAGCTCATCTTAGGTTAGGTTTATACCCGATTCCACCCAGATATCGTGGCTTCAATGGTTTAACGGTGTCGGCTCGTCGTTTCGTGACTAAATCTAACGGGTTTGAGCTCATACAACATAATACTATCATTACCTTGGCTCGGGATCAGCTTTCTATCTTGGTTTCGGCTAGAGAGAAAAGGTAGGATGAGAGAGAGTTAAGTGTGTGTTTTGGTGGTGTAGGGAATATGTGTGAAATGAATGAAAAATGGGAATTTAAGGTTTATATAATTATGGATCATGGGCTTAAGCCCATGGTCTCTTCCTTCTTTCCCAAGTCCATAACCCATATCCATTACTCAACACTATCCCGACCCATACTAACTCCTGCTTTATTTGTTATTTCTCCACTAACCCGAGTAAACTTTCCCATCCATATTAACTAATATAATTAATATTACTTTAAAAATTTCGAGATGTTACATATATAAATAAAAGATTCAAACTTTTATACCAAGACACAACGAACACTTTTAATCAAATATTTATCACTATAATCCAAATCATTTGGATAAAAATATCATGTTTCTAAGATAAAATCATAAAGAAAAACATAAAGCAAATATATGTTAACTATGATTACCTAGTTGCTTAATCCAAAGATTCAATCATATTGATTCCAAGAATTACCAAAACAATACTTGTGTATGAGGATAATTTGAGAGAGTTTTTGCAAAAGTGTTTTGTGTGTGTGTGAGTGATAGATTTCGGCCAAGAGGGATAAAAAGGAAAGGGAAAAGTTTGATTACCAAGAGTTTTTAACTCCTTGTTGAATTAATAACAAACCTTTAATCCCACTTTAATAAAATTCAACCTTAGGTAACTTGATATTAACATAGGTGTCATGATACAACTTTTTAAACCATTTCTATGTATTATATTGTCTAAGGTTTATTGGTTTAGCTAGAGAACATAACATGTAACATATTATAATGTAACAAGTTTAATCATCTAACTTTCTTATAAATCACATAAGTATATAACAACTAGTCATGTAACATATTGATCATATAACACATTATACCTATCGTATAAAGTACATGTAACATATTATTATCATAACATATGTAACAAGTTACTTTTGTTTAGGTCAACGACACGACTAACTCAAATGTATGCATACATGACACTACATGCATGAGAGTTCATCAACGTAGTTAACAGAACTAACTGGGTTTACTGACACAGTCAACAGGGGTTTACTGACACAGTCAACAGGATTTAACTGGGTTTAGTTAAGGGAGTTAACCTGAAAATGCTGGTGTCACATCGGGGATTAGAAATGTTGGATGTATATTTTATTATGGAGTTGGATATTATAATATGTTTTTATACATATATTTATAAATAAAAACCGAAAATTTAAAAAACGGATCGGATTTTCGGGTTTGAAAAGTAACGAATGTTACAGGACTTACAACTTTTAGAAATTTCGTCCCGAAATTAAAATAAAAATAAAAATTTTAAACGATAACAACTAATACACATAGTTGTTAGAAATTTTAACAATTTTATACATACATAATTAAAATAAAATAAGGTCGATCTTTGAATGACCCGAAAGAACGCCACAAATAAAAATTTTGACAATGACACTTATATATAGGATGTACCAGCGGTGTATCCACCATGCCCTTATCATATTGCATTTGTCCCGTTCCCCCAAATCATTCCAAGTTCAGAGTTATTTCACACAACCGGACTTATTATATTTTCCATGCGAGTACTTTGATAATTACGTGTCGACCATAATTACATCTATCGTCGGATGGTCATATATATATAACTTGTTATATTGTGTAGTTTTAAGGCATAGACCTTAGATAAATAAATAAAATTCTCATATATAACGTTGAAAATAAAAAAAATAAAAAAAAGGTAATGAGTTAAAAGGTTAAAAACTTTACAAAACACATTGATAGACCATCCAGGCCAAGGATAACACGAAAACTCTAAGTCAAATAAATGAAATCATAGTAGTCTGAACCAAGTAACGATGTTGAAAACAAAATAAAAGAGGTAATGAATGTTGGTGCATTTTGTGATCGTCGCTATGCAATTCTGACCAGCGGAAACGCCATAGGCGAAGTTAGAACAACTTCGCCTACAGGCCCAAGCCCAAGCCTACGAAGTTAGTTATCTATATATATGTGTGTCTTGTTTAGGGTTTAGTATCCAGAATGTTAGAGTGTTTTGTGTTTCAGTTCAATTGTCTAGAGAGAAACAGAGAGGTAGATTTGTGTGGGACGGCCCGAGGTAGAGCTCACCTCGGGTCGGCCGTGTCTTTGTTTTTGTTCGGTTTGTAACGTGGTTTGGTTATTATATAAAGGATCTGCAGATTCGTTTATTCCATTCGTGTATTTGTTCGTGTGTTTATTTATGTGTAATCGTGTTCTTCGTCTTCTACACCATTAAACGAGTCTAGGAGGATTCCGCACTCCTAGACCTCGTGCGGATCTCGTATCGATCAGCGACGCCCCGGAGGAACCTACAATGAAATTAAAGAATGAAAACATTTGAATTATGAACATCGTAACATGTAATTGAAATAATGAGGTTGATAATAACGTGGTAGGTAAACGTAGCATTTAACCATTGGATTTTGTTTTAAATGCAATAATGGTTTGAAATACATGAAATTTAACTTGTAAACAATTTTATAACATCTAAACAGCATATCATGCATAAATACCCAATAAATACTCACTTTATTAATAAACAAAGATCCAAAATTTTAAACGAATTTGGTTTTCGGATTTGAAAATTAACAAATGTTACATCAAACCCATTGTATTTAAAATGCACGTTTTCTTTTTCTATGGAGATGGTTACCGTCATATATAAAAATATTCTAGATGTCTGCTACGTAAATTATTTGCAAAGTGAACATCTTGTATCTACGAACTTAACATGCTGCTCGTCATGGTATGGGTGGTAACGGGAAGTTAATGCCAGGAAAACTGAATATTGAACGTCAGAATTTAATTAAATCAAGATATGGTTGTAGGAGAAGATATATTTTTGGCTTATTTAGAGGCCATTATCATTATTACACGTACACACTAGACACCGCTTCTCACTGTCCCATATAATCTAACCAAAGATAAACTCATACCATTTCTCCTCCTCATGGCTTTTCTTGAATATTTTGTCTGTCTCTTTCTATTTCTCAGTGTTTCAATTTTAATAACTATGTATATGCATAAAAAACAAATAACTTTCATCCCAACAAACTGTCCAATTTTTGGTATGTTACCAGGGATACTTGCAAACGCTCACAGACTCCATGACTACACCACCGAAATTCTGATACAAAGTCGTCATGTTCAAAGGCCCTTGGTTTGCCAATATGGACACATTACTTACCGCCGATCCTTTAAACATAAAACATCCACCACATTTTAAGCAAAAACTTTAGAAATTATCCCAAAGGAAACAAAGTTCGTGAGATCTTTGATGTCCTGGGAGATGGAATTTTCAATTCTGATGATAAGATATGGGAGATCAAGCGCAAGGTTATATTTTCTATACTCAAGAATTCTAGATTTCATAATAACATGGAAACAATTGTTTGGAACAAAGTGGAAAATGGGCTTGTCCCTATACTTGATTCTATTTGTGTGTGTGGCACTCAGATTGATTTGCAAGACATATTTCAAAGGTTTGCGTTTGATAATGCATGCACATTACTTCTTGATAAAGACCCAGAAAGCTTGTCTCTTGATTTTCCTTACATTCCATATTCAAAAGCCTTCACAGATGGCGAAGAAGCTATTTTGTTCAGGCTTGCTACGCCCCGGTTTCTTTGGAAGCTGCAACATATTCTTAGAGTAGGGAAAGCGAAGAAGTTAAGTGATGCATGGAAAAATCTTGATCAATTCATATACAAATGCTTAGCTGAAAAACAAAGGGAGTACAATAACATGAACCATGACGCGGAAAGGTTCGTATTTTTCACAACGATCATGAAAGAGCTTAGAGATCAAAGTGGCATTTATTCATATCCCACAAAATTTCTAAGAGACACCTTAGTTAATCTCATGGCAGCAGGAAAAGATACCATTAGTAGTGCCCTATCTTGGTTCTTTTATCTTCTTGCTAGAAACCCGAACGTAGAAGATAAGATTCTAGACGAGATCCAAACACATTTGGAGGCCAAAGCATGTAGAAGATGGAATAAGAAAGTATTAGACGAAATGGTTTATCTTCATGGAGCTTTGTGTGAATCCTTAAGATTATATCCTTCTGTCCCTTTCAACCAGAAATCTCCATTGCAACTAGAAATCCTTCCAAGTGGTCACCGAGTTGATCAAAACACCAACGTTATTCTTTCTTTTTATTCTATGGGAAGGATGAAATCAATATGGGGAGAGGATTGTGCGGAGTTTAAGCCTGAAAGGTGGATTTCTAATAGAGGAGGAATCAAGCATGAGCCATCATACAAGTTCTCAACATTTAATGCTGGACCAAGAACTTGTTTAGGCAAGAATATGGCTTTGTCACAGTTGAAGATAGTGTCAACCATAATCATTCACCGTTACCACATTCATTTGGAGGAAGGTCATCCCGTGGTTCCAGCAGATTCTATTGTACTTCAGATGAAGCATGGTCTCAAGGTTAGATTGAATAGAAGAAGTGAATTAAACTAAAAATTCTAGTTTGAACTAATTATTGTATTTTGTTCTAGTTTGAACTTAGTATTTCATTACCGCAACGTGTACTGGGTTGAAGTGAGAATAATAATAAAGTGATCTAATTGAAATAGAATATGATAACATCATCCATGTATACTAGATTTGGCAATCACATATTACATCACATAGCCGCCATAGTACATAGTACAAACATATACATATGCAAATTCTATTAACATCATCTTTTTTGGATAAAGGTGAGGGCACCAAAACAATTCTATTAAAAAGAATTAAATAATACAAACTCAAGCATTGTCCAGTGGCTAACCCAAAAAAATTTTACAGAGGTCGAAATTTTTTTGAGTCAGTAATTAGTTATACCAAAGAAATTTTCATTCTGCAGGTTCGGCTATTTGGATTTAAGCAAATCGGTATATAAATATTTTTGGTATGATTCAACAATTCCGGTTGGTCATCTAAAAACAATATATAATATAATTCCTACTTGCATATATAATATTTTGTTAGTTGATATACAACCACTTAACCAATTTTAAGTTGCTAACTCTAAAATAGACATTATGATAAATATTTGTTTTAAAGTTTTTTTTATTGAATTAAGTTATAAAAATTCATATAATCTAATAAATAGAAAAGAGGATAACACCACTCTCATTAGAAAAACCTTGAGTGAGTTTTTCACTATTTGAAAAAAAAACTTAAAAATGTAGCAAATGGATAGTTACTCATTCTCAATCACTTAGAATAACATGTGGTATGGTTTTCTTTTTCATTTCCTTTTCTTTTATTCTTTCACACCAATTAGTCTTAACTATAATATTGATTTTTTCTCTTTAAGTTTTTTTTAATCTAAAAACACACATTCTTGTTTATTTATTTTTTTATGAATACATGGTTATTAATTTTATTAAAACAGTGTTGGTTTACAAATTTTTTTTAGTATAAATTATATTAATCAGTAGTATGTTAGATGAAAATCATTAAGAAATTTTACAGGGGTCGGTGTCAAAATTTCTTAGAGTTTGATTGGGAATTAACACTATAAGTACTAATTATTTTTGTTCCACAAGAGACGGCTAACCCCAAACCATAAGGATAGGTCTGCCCTGATCGACACTAAGAGTGTAAACGAGCAAAGCTACTAACAAACTACTCAAACTATGGTCTAAAAAAGCCGGTCACGTTGCAACTACTGGCCCACAGTTCTTTATAACCCAAAGAAGCCCAATTCTCAGCTTATGACCACATTCGGTCCAAGTCAGAATACAAAGACATTTATACGTTATTATTCTATCCTTATTAATCCAATCATCCTACATGCTTACACAATCAATGTTCCAAACCTTCATATTTATGCCCGGTCGCCCGGAAGCTCATATCTCTAAATAAAAAAATATTAAATCACTGAAAATCATTATTCCCTTTGTCTTTGACACTTTTGGTTTCTTAGCTCCGGATGCCGTGGACCTTTTGAATAGAGTTCAGAAAGTCGTGGTAGTAACTTATCGGCCCATAAGAACCGAAACTTTGTTTTTAATAGGATTGAGTTTGCTATCTAAAAGGGGGTTGCGGCGCAGCTTGTTGTCCGCTTACCTGCCACTTCATTATAAATCGTTTGGTTGTTTTTAATGGTAACACTTTAAAAGGAAGAATATGTAAAATTTTATTTTGCAAACGAGACTTCACATTTCCAAACAATACAAAAGTTTTCTTAAATATTTTGGTCGGCAACGCACACACAACAAAAACCTGTTGTATTTGCCGGCGGTTGTGCCAGTTACGCGCCGTTCTTGTGCTTCTATGCCGTCACTTGAAAATCACATATGGTTCCAACAACTCCGTCGACGCCGGGATGGGCTCCAATGAACTTGGATTTGAACGGGTTTGAAGGGAATGTTGATGTTGCACGAAAGGCCTTGGAGAATAAGCTGGATACTTGATTCACATTTGGGGTGAAACACCTCAACAGAAACGAATGTTGGGCCACAATGTTGTTCTACCCACGAGAATAACTTGTGAGTTGCTCATGATCGACTCGCATAAAGCTTAACTCAACCCTAGCTTAAACGAGCTTTAGCCCGAGCCCGTGTCTAAAAATAAACAACTTGGTTAATAAACTAAACCAAGTCCGAGCTTCACCTATTGAGCTCGAGCGGGCTTATGAGCCTAAACGAGCCTATAAATTATGTAATTTTCATTTTATATTTATCTAAATATTATTATATTTATAAATTGATAATTTTGATAAAGTAATTAAGTATAATTATATGATAAATATTATGTTATATGAAAATTTATAACTATAAAGTTTACATAAAAAGGTATAAATTGATTAACAAAATAAAAACTGAGTTGGGAGCGAGCTTGAAAAAACACTTATCACAAGTCAAACTCGAACTTTAGAAATAATACTTGACACAAGTCGAGCTTTAGCTTGAGTTTAAATGAGTTGAGCTCATACCTAGAAAGAAGGAAACCGGATTTGGCTCGTATGGAAACACTATGTGCATGGGGAAGGACCAGAACTCTTTTATTATATGCGAGAAGGGTGTTAATATGCGAGAAGGGTGTTAATCAAGCAGATATTCAATTAAAAAAGATGTATGTGAATGGTACGAGAGGCTAAGGGACTGTTTGGCTACCTTCAATATAGTCAAAGATAGAATGTGTTTAGTTAACTAAAAAGTCGCATCTTAATGGTTAATGGAGAATTTTAATGGGCAAGTCTTAGAAACATGCTCACCAATTTAGAGGCCACTTTGTAATCGGTCACATCTCTTAATAACCCAGCACAAGATAACCACACAATCCCAACTAGAGACTATATCAAAAAAAAAATCCAAGGTTTTTTTTAACAATGGATTCATGATTTATAAGAATCCGAGGAAGGTGTATGTCGAGTGATATTAGTTTAGGAAATCAAATGCACCTTCTTACGCACCTCCTCATGTGTTCGTTAAATTTTCAAAATATTTAAATACAAAGGTTTGTTTATTATTTTTTTAAAGCATTTTAATACAAATTTTAATGAAAAACGAGTTTTATTCAATATACTTATATACAATACTCTTTGGTCTCGTAAGTGGCCTTTGAACCTTTTTATTATTATTATTAGGTCCTATTAGGGACACCACTCGTATAAGACTATACAGGGCATATAGGCCCCCCGTATAGCCCTATACTTAAGAAAGTGTCCCTAGAATACCCATTGTTATTATCTTATTTTAGGTAATTGATTTAAAATTAGTAATACTATTTTTATTAGAAAAAAAGAGTTATACATGTTGAATGGTGGTAAATGACAGGTATGTCCTTGATTGATAGATGGATGGGAGTGGTTATGACGAGGCACTAGCACAAAATTGTGAAAGATGAAGGTGACTTGACTACACCCTTTGGTGCAAAAGATGCAAAGCATATGGTTCTTTGAAGAGTAGCTTTTTCATATTAGGACATTTATTAGATCATTCTAACTTACAAACCAACCCAATTCAATTTTTATCATATAATTAACTTGTTTCTCTTTCATCTATCCAACCTAATCAAACTAAACTTTTCACACTCATTAGGGCATGCGTAATGGGGTGAGGAGTTGAAGGTTTTGTGGCTACAAATTTGATGGATACCATTACACCTCGGCGGCAAAGGGGCGAAATGTGTGTGTGTGGGGTGTGTGGGGGGGAGTTATTGTCGCCCTTCATCACTTTTGTTTTATTGTTATTTATTATTATTATTATAATTTTTTGTGTGATACATATATATATATATATGATAGGGTTAATGTAAAAAAAATAGTTTTGTGAGAAATATAAGAATAGATGTAGACCCTTGGATCTAAGATCTAGTTGTTGAGATTGGTAGTTTCTAAAAGTTGTATAGTTTCCTATTACATGGTATAATGTCATATTTAGGTGGTTTACTTTAGAGTAAAGTGCCATTTTCGTCCTTGTGGTTTGGCCAGTAATGCGAATTTAGTCTAAAAAGTTTATTTTTTGCATATGGACCCTCCACGTTTCCCAGTTCCTGCCAATTACATCCAAATCACTAACCCCGTTAAATTTTTCGTTAAGTCGGGAGTAGACTTAACGATATTTGAGAATTCAGGTTTAATTGCATGTGAAATGAAACCATAGGAAAAAAATTGCAAATTTGAAACTACTGGACTAAATGTAACATCCTAAAATTTATAATGTTGAATAAAGAAAGTTACGTTTAGTGATTTCGCGTTATTAATTAATTAATATCGAGTAAAGAACGGATCATGGACTTAGGTTAATTAAGATGGGTTAAATGAGAATGGGCCTTAGGTCCATGGGCTTTAAGGGATATAAATATCCCCTAAACCAACCTAAAACCCTAAACCCTCATTTCATTTCCATCATAATCTCTACACACTCAAAAACATACACATATACTACACCATATTCGGCCGAGAGAGAGAGAGAGAGACATCCGAGACCAAGAATCAAGCCGACCATTATTAGATCTTCAATATACGAGATAACCAAGCAAACAGCGACCACACCGAACGTATAAAATGTATGTTCTTGACCTTTAAAGTTTACGTAGTATTGAACGTTTTTACCTTAAAGGTCCAAGCTTTATAGTATATACGGGATATGTATACGAACGAAAACGGTTAGGGAACGTAGGGGGTGATGTCGAACCATAACAAGGGTATTAAAATCGCCAAAATGCTTGATAAAAACCAAACCCGTAGCTGACCTGAACAACTTCGCCTGCAAAAGCTTAACTTCGCCTACGGCCAAGTTCGCCTAACTGATAACTTCGCCTAAGGCCAGTTCGCCTAACTGGTAACTTCGCCTAAGGCCAAGTTCGCCTAACTGGTAACTTCGCCTACGGCCAAGTTCGCCTAACTGATAACTTCGCCTAAGGCCAAGTTCTCCTAACTGATAACTTCGCCTAAAGCTAAGTTCGCTTAAGGTTTAACTTCGCCTAAAGCTAAGTTCGCTTAAGGTTTAACTTCGCCTAAAGTTAAGTTCGCTTAGAAAATAAATTAAAAACCTAATGGAAAATGTGTTAAGACAGTTAATGTAAATAAAATTTTTCCAAGCTGACCTGGCAGCTCGACCCCAGCCAGGGGCTCTGCCCCTTGGACCCTGCTAGGGGCTGCCGCCCCTAGACCCCGCTGCCAGGGGCGCTGCCCCCGGACCCCCGTTCGTTGTGGGTCTTATAAATATAGAAATAAAACATGAGTAGTAGTAGTAGTTGATTGATACGTGTAAATATTATACAGTTAGCCGTGCACAGCTCAATAAGGGAATAACTATTAACGGAGAGCGTAACAGGATTCAGGTGAGTTTCTAGCCCCATTTATGTGTTATGTTTTCGGGGCTGTGTGCATACTCAATATGTTTGTTAATACGCTTATCCTAAGAGATAAGTGTATGCCTTATGTGAATAATGTGAAATGTATGAATGATTGCTTGATGGTACGTGAACGATCTTCGGATATTGCACGTACTGTCAAGTTGTAACGCTATGTATAAGGTAACTATGATATGTATGCTTATGTGTATGAATGTGATAAAGTTAATAAAAGAAGGAAAGGATGGTTGTATGGTTACGAAGAGGGTACCGGACCCTAATAATACTCGAGGTATGATGTATGGTTGTATGGTAACGAAGAGGGAATCGAACCCTATTAATATTCGAGAACTAAGGAACCGAACCCTACTAATATTCGAGGAAAGAGGGTACCGAGCCCTAATAATACTCAAGGAAATAGGGTACCGAGCCCTAATAATACTCGAGGAAGGAGGGTACCGAGCCCTAATAATACTCGAGGAAGGAGGGTACCGAGCCCTAATAATACTCGAGGAAGGAGGGTACCGAGCCCTAATAATACTTGAGGAGTGTAGGGCGTAATGCTCTTTATAACATAAGATATGAAAGCAAGTTAATACAAAAGAAAGTATGAAAGTATGATTGAAAGAATATAAGTTATGTGTATTGTATAATGTATGATTAACTAGAACTCACTCAGCGTAGCTGACTTTTAGTATGCACGCAGGTGAGTAGGATGAGGCAGCTAGCTTGAGGAGACACGTGGCACTGAATAAGAGGCTGGCATCGGAAGACTCAAGACGTTTAAGTTTAATGTTTTGTTTATTTTGAAAGACAAGATGTTGTTTTAAGACAAGATGTGTTTTGTTATGAAATGTTTTATGAAAGCTTTTATATTCCACGAATGTTTTAATTAACTCTGATATTAGAACTGCGTTTATGAGTAAATCCAACACGAAAGTAGGGCTACCGGTAACGAGGTCTTACACTAAAACTGCAGATTTGGACAAACCATAGGGACGAAAACTGCAGTTCACTTAGATAAGTATTATAATAAAGAAATAGTGAAAAGACATGTCTACCCCTAACTTAATAATAAAATTTAACGGGGTTGGTAATTTGGATTTAATTGGCAGGAACTGGTAAGCGTGAAGGGTCCATATGCAAAAAATAAAATTTTTGGACCAAATTCGCATTACTGGCTAAACCACAAGGACGAAAATGACACTTTACTCTTTACTTTATTTTAAAACTTTCTCACAAAACAATTATTTTTTATTTGAACTCTTTTCTCTCTCTCTCTCTCTCTCTCTCTCTCTCTCTATATATATATATATATATATATATATATATATATATATATATATATATATATTAGTTTGAGGCTCGTGTATTACACGGGTAATTGTTGAAAATTTTAAATTTTGACCATTAAGTGAAATATAGTCAACAAATTGATCATATATTGTTAATACAATTGATATTAAATTAAAATTACATAAATTACACAACTAAGATTACACAAATATGTTACAAATAGGTAAAAACTTCATTTTACACTACATTTGTGATTGTGTTAGCAGGTATATATTGTTTATCAAAAATCAAAATTTTTAGTCCATGTCTGCTTGTGACTTTTAATAAAGTAACAAATATGCCTGCTTATAACTCTTGATATAGCTATATATAGTTGTCCATGCGACAAAAAAGGTTCTTCAAATACATACTAACCCTAGATTAATGATAATAGATATACATGATACTAATAAAAAAATATTCATACACATAAAATATCATAGTTTTTAATTAATATGATGTCATTTGAGGACATCTCCTCATATTTATCCAAAAAAAAACATGATTATCCCAAAAACAATATGTATGACAATTGGTTTTTGGGACAATCATTCAAATTGTAAAGATTCTAATAACGGTTAAGAGGCTACCAAACAACCACTAATTATACTTATGGCCCAAGTAGTAGGTGAGTTGTCACGTTGAATTTATAAAAATGAAAAATATTAAAAGATATCACAACCTGGTTATAATGGCAATCTATGTTGCAACTCAAGTCCATGTCACGTGTCAAACAAGTATTGGTTCATATCAATTTCTTTTCCTTTTTTCTTTCTAGACAATTCATTTTATATATATATTTGGTTTTTATTTAAGACTATATGGTATGGATACCATTTTACCTCTTACTTAACATTGACACGTTAGCGCCACATGATATTTCACTTCACTCAACTTTCTTCCATAATATCATGGAAATGGTCATCAATTTATCACTTTCATACATTTTTAAATAATATATATATATATATATATATATAAGACTAGTTTAATATACTAAAAATTAATTATATTTTATTTTTGAAAAACAAATATTTTGATATATTTAAAAACATTAAATTACATTTAATAAATTAAATAAAAAAACGTCAAATTGAATAGTTATATAAAAATATATACAATTAAATATTAAATAAAAAACATATTATATTAATATAGTTATAGATGCAGTTCACCTAACTCATCTTCTCAAACTCCCCATCTTCTCTATAGGCCTCTTTTCTCCATTTTTTTCTTCTTCTCAAATAATTCTTTAGATTTTAGATCTTATAACTCACTAAACCTCCCAATGTATGCTCTGATTTATTAAAAAAAAGAAAGAAAGAAACAAGGTCTGATGCTTTCAACGGTGAAACGGGCGGTAAAATTTCACCCATAACTTCGCCGCTGGGCGGCACCGGCAACAGCGGGGCGGTGTTTGCCGCCAACACCGCTCGCCACGTAAGCCGTTGAGCGGCAAATCGAGATCCACACCGGATAGCCTAATAACTAATAATATTTCTACACAATCTTGTTTATTTCTTTTGAAGAACATTTTTTCAATGAATGTATATTTTTTAATATGAGTTCGTAAGACTTTTTTTAATAATGCTTGTAAATAAATTATTATGTTTGTAATGAAATTTAGTTATTTAGTTTTTTTTAATAATGATATTGTTTAACAAGAGTAAACAATTTTACTATTTATAAAAAAAGATGTATTGAATAAATTAAAACTTAAATCATATTTATGTAATAAAAATTGGTTTGGGCTACGATGTAAATGAGAGTGAAAAGTTGAGTTAGAGCATTCACATTCAGTTCCATTTCATAAAACCATATATATATATATATATATATATATATAGGATAAGGATCATTAGAGAACCTTTTTAAAATTGAGAACTATGAGAAACATTTTGAACCACAAAAAACCCATAAATAAAAAAATCATAAAATAAAAAAAACACAAAAATCAAAAAAGTAAATAAACCAAAATTCTTATTTTATCATCCGGGTTTCATAAAAAAAACTCGGTTTCGCTAAGTTATATACACATATGTATAATATATACATATATGTACATTTACATGTTTTTTTGTACACATGTGTATACTTTAAGATAAATGATACTGTACATATGTGTATATTACGTAACTAAAGATTATATAAAATTATACATATTTGTATAATACAACGTTTTTTTTATTTTTTTTTATTTTTTTTATTTTTTTAAAGAAACCGGAATGAAATATAAGAATTTTGATTTTTTTTACTTTTTTAAAATTTTTATTATTTTTTGTTTTATGATTTTTTTAAAGATGTTTTTAGTGATAAAAAATGGTTCCCAAAGTTCTCAATTTGCAAAGAGTTCTCTTAGGATTCTTACCCTATATATATATATCATATAATTATACTAAAAATCATTACCGTTTCTCTCTTCTTTTCAATTAAATAATACATTTTTATACTTTTATCATTATTATATCTCTATCATCCACTCACAACCACTAAATATTATATAGTGTGAGCAGTAAAATCCTAAATTTAATTTTCCCCGTATAAAATTTTTCATCAAATCTACTCATAACCAATTATAAACATACCATATAATTTACAAATTCCCTTACATATTTTAAGAAATAGGTTGAGAACTCTTAGGTTGGATTGTATACGTGGAAAAAAGAAAATTTAGTTTTATTAAAGGTTGGGTTAAATTAGATTATGAATAAACTTAGTTTAGAACCCCACATTATAATTTTAATTAATTTTTAAAAGAGGAAGGCCAGAGCACTCAAAGTAGCTTTTGACGGAACTCATGACTGATTCATGACAGCACATACCATGAAAGGTATGGCTACCAAATGGTATCACTAGCTAATCACTAGCACAAACCATTTAAGATGGGTGTGGTATAATACTTTTGCTGGACTATTACAACATAATGCGCGTCAAGGTCGGCTCTGAAAAAACAAAATTTTGTTTGGGCTAAAGGCGAAATATTTTTTGGGCCTTAAATTAAAATGAACATGTTTTTTGTTTAAACAATTTAATTTTAAGGGGCTTACTTACTACTTAGTTATGATTTGAGTTGTGTAAAAAACTTGTGTATAAAAAATAAACATAAAAATGTCTCAACAAAGACTAGAACACACAACCTCTTGGTGAGATGTCATACCTCTTTGTCACTAGACCAGTCTAGTGGTTATGAAATTATATTGAAACATTGATTATACATATACTCTTTACAGTTTAGGGCCATATAACATGTTTACCTAATTATGATACATGATCTCCAGTTACGGTCAATATTTTTTAATGACTTTTAACATTATAAAAGTAAAAATATAAAATTGTATATATCAATATGTGCAATAGTGTTGTATTCTATGCAACACAACACTCTTGCTTATATGCAATGCACACTATTAAAAATGTGCACTACACCGACATTTTTTTAAAACATTATCAACATATAAGAATAATGGAAAAAAAAGAAAGTACAAAAATTGTTTTTGATCCCACCCTACAGGGTGAGATTAAATTAAAACTAATATTAAAAAGAAAACTTAAAAACTCATAAAGAATTAACTTTAACTTTAAAAAAAATTGTAGTTTTTTTCATTATTCTTATATGTATTATTAAAAAAAAAACCTCGGTCGGTGTAGTGCTTATGTATAATAGTGTGTATTGCATATATGCAAGAGTGTTGTGTTGCATATAATACAACACTATTGCACAT
Source organism: Bidens hawaiensis (assembly GCF_021521415.1). Taxonomy (NCBI): domain Eukaryota; kingdom Viridiplantae; phylum Streptophyta; class Magnoliopsida; order Asterales; family Asteraceae; genus Bidens; species Bidens hawaiensis. The sequence continues at coordinate 20,403 of NW_027502805.1, forward strand.
ATTTGATATATACGATTATATATATATATATATATATATATATATGCAATATAAGACTAATACACGCATCGAATACACATTAGTACGTATGTGTAATACAACATTAATGCACATGTGCACAAATCGACTTTTTTTTATTTTTTTAGATTTTGAGGCCGGCCCTCCTGGGCGTTAAAAAAGCGCATGCCATATCGTGAATCTTTCTCTCTCTCTCTCTCTCTCGATAATAATAATAATAATTCAAATAAAAACAATTATTTTATGAACGAGTTTGAAGGGATTTGCCAAACCAGCATATCCAACACGCAAAGTATCTTTTCAGTCATCAAGCTTTGGTAACCCACTTTCAAGACTCCTCTCCATCATCGTTTCGCACTCTTTGTACAACATGGCTTAAACGTTGATGCCAAACATCAATGTTTTGTGTTGATCTCGCACATTATACATAAGTCGTGCCCAATGGTGGAACTTGATCTCTTAAATTGAAGTGACCAAAAATAATAAAAAAATAAAAAGATTAATCAAATACAACTAAAACAAACTAAGCATTCTTCAAATTAAATTAAATCCTTTACTTATAAATAAAACTAAATTTATATAATAAAAAATAAGGAAAAAATTAAGTAATAAAAGATTTTTTGATGAGGTTATTGAACACATATACATTATTTGACTAGGTTTTATTGACTTTTGTATGGTAAATATTTTAATAGTCTTTTAGTTTTCCGATAAAGTATTGCAAATAAAACAAACATCTCACTTTCTTCTCCATTAAAGCAACTTCCGGCTTTGTACGCCTACCAGTTGTTGGAAAATAATTCCGGTAACACAAAGTATCTCTCTTTTTCATCGGAAAACAGGGGGCCATGACCCCTCCCCGCCCCTTTTAAGGTCTACCCTTGGTCGTGCTTGTGGATAACATGTAGACAGACTGACCGTTTCCCTTAAAGAATAGCTCTGTTTGTTTTGAAGTTATGGAAAATCTTACATCATCCGGGTTGAAGAAACACTAAGTGACCCGGTGCAGATTATAGATAATCTGGGGGTTAAGTAATGTTTCCCACGAGAATGAGATCTAGCTGAGAAGGCTGTTCTTCAGGAGACCTGCAAAACAAACACAGTAAGCTCGTCACTGAGAAGGGGGGGTTCCTCCTTGTGACCACCCTCCGGCGTGAGAATCAGACTAGGTTGCTCTGAATATAAGTGTATATTAAGAGATTGCTAGATAACTGGATAGCAGATGATCTTACCATTCCAAGATGTTGGAGTATTTATAGCCGAAGGTAGGTTTCCTAGAAGGTACAGCCGGATGAATAGTATTCCTGTTCTACCAACAGTGGACTATGCACAGGCCATACTGGTTGGTGGATAGATTACGGCCAACAGTAACTATGTCGGCTGCACTATTCCTCCAACTGTAGATTATGCACGTCCTACCTACTGTGGATTATACGCAGGCCATGCTGGTTGGTGAATAGGTTACGGCCAACAGTAACACTATTTCACCAACTGTAGGCTGCGCACGCCCTGCAGTTAGGGTTGGTGAGTAGGCAGTGGCTAATAGTGACAAACAGTACTAGAGGGTGCTCCTCCTCGTACTGTTGTCGGTGAGCTGTCACCCTGTGATTGGCTCATGGGCTGTTCTGATCAGATTGTCTGTCCTATCCATACCTTGGTAGGTATAGTACAGATCTTTCAGAATCATACGGACTGGCTCACTTTGGCGGGATTGTTCCCGCCTTGCTCATTCCTTCATGTGACTACTGAAGTATCTATTGTCTTGTGCGTGTAGCCCTGCTGTCTGCGGGTAGCCTTCCCTGATGGCTTGTATCCGTAACTGCGGGAACAGGCGGGGTACTTCACCATTGGGAGGCTTTCCCTGCGTGTACAGCTTGCGTACTGCGCGTAAGGTTCTATGAGCATGGTGGGTCCTGCGGAAGCAGATGGCCTTTGCGCAGACGTCCCTGTTCAAGGTGAGTCTTGCGGGACCAACTGGGCTCTGCTGGGACCTACCTCTTCAAGTCCCCCCAGTCCAATGTTCTTCTCATGAATGTTTAATAAATTGAGGTGAACTTTTGGACTTTGAGCAAGGGGTTTTGAAAAGGGTTTTTAGTTTTGAGGTTCTCCGTGGGGATTCTTCCCGCGGGTTTCCTAATGTCACTTTGCAAAAATTCCCGATTTTTTTGCTTGGTCTTTGGGTATGATGCAGGTAGGTATGTAACCTTCTCGCAAGGCAGGAGCGTTGAGTCTTACTTGTATATAGTCTCCACGAGGTTCTGGTGGTTTTCAACATAGTGATCAATTATGCTAAGACCACCAATTCCATTATGGAGTTTCAAACAATATAATTCTCGACGTTCCCGTTATGCGGGGATGTTATTCCTCTATCCGCAAGCATTGCCTAGATCCTTCTTGGTTTCAATTCTCTGCGGGTGCTAGGTATGTGAAGGGTTTTGCCTTAACACTGTACCCGCACCTGTCTTATAGTTACTTGATTGCCAAGGTATTCTTGGCTTCAATTCTCTGCGGGTGCTAGGTATGTGAAGGGTTTTGCCTTAACACTGTACCCGCATCCGTCTTACGGTTACTTGTTTGCCAAGGTAAGGGGTGTTTTCCCGCTCACTTTTGAATCTTTTTTGAATTTTGAATTTCAAAATTCGAAGAGTTGGTAGAAAGATAGAAACAGTCCAAACGTCTGAAACGTCGTGCGACGGTTTCTTCTGACTGTGTCAGGACGTGCAGGAAGTTATGGTGACGTGACATTATATGGTCATTCCAGTCTGTTTTTCAGGCGCGTGGGCGCGATTTTTCGGGCGCGTGGCCGCGAAATTTCTGGCACACGTCCTGTCAACAGCTGTTGCCAGCCTGTTTTTTGCCACGTGTCATAGTTTCATTGCACCTTCTATTTCTCTCTCATCCGCATTAAATTCATCGCATTAATTGCGATTAGTATATAAAGGAGGAGAGGGCTGTTTGCAATCCACACTTTCACCCTTCTCTTCTTCTTCTTTAGCGATTTCCGGCAAATACTCCCCTTTTCAGGCTAGCATTTTCCCGAAATCGCTCTCTTTTTTTCTGCACAATGTCTTCTCGTGATCTTGAGTCTTCGGTCGATGACAAGAGTACTGCTGGTGAGTGCCAGTGTGCTCTGCCCGGCGATCAGTACCGGTACATTGTTAGGAAGTTCATGCTCGATCCTTTCGAGCCTGAGTTTCCTGAACCCCATCAGACCGTGTACGATGCCCCCAGAGGCAAGATCGGGGTTTATGCAGCATTCTTTGTCTATGGGAATCTTAGGTTCCCGTTGACAAAGTTTGTTTACCGTGTCCTTGAGAGGCACGGCGTTCATCTGACCGAGTTGCACCCTATGGCAATCGCCAAGATTCGCCATTTCGAGTGGGTGTGCCGGATTTTGGGCTTCGAGCCCCATGTTGACCGCCTGATGACCTTCTACACTTGGAGGTGCATCCAGGGGTGGTATACACTGACAACCCGCATCAAGGGTTTGAAGATTTGTGCAACGGAGCGCAGTCTCCGTTCGTGGAAGCAGGAGTTTTTCTACATTTCTGCCCGCGCCATCCCCATCGCCATGAAGTTTAAAAATGGCCAAGCAATTCCGAGCCTTCACGCCACCAACTACCAGGAGGCGGAATGGTTCTCGAGGATATCCCGGGTCCAATCTCCGGTTTTCCGGTTTCCGGAGTCCGGGATGGTGATGTTGGGGATGAGCCGAGTGTGGAAAGAGGCTGACGCGCAAAAGGTTCCAATCGTCCTCGAATACGGTTCGAACTCTATCCCTTACGGTATGCTCCGTTTCTTTTTGCTTATACGAGTTTATTTTCTAACAGTTTATTTTCTTTCAGAGGGGAACAACTTGGAGTCGCTCCTGTACCCGCGGGAAGCTGACGGTCCCGCGCGGATGGGTACTCGTGCTCTAGATGAGAACGAGTTGCCCATCCTGGAACAGATGGCGGATCGGTTTGTGGAGGTCTATCCGCCGGGCCAAGAGATCCTGAGCCACCGGCGGCCAGGTAAGGCGATATTCTATCCTGAACCCCTCAATGCTGTACCCGCTGCTGGAATTCCTTACATCCTGTCTTCTTCTGAGGAATCCGCATATGGTCCTCCGCTAGTGCGGAAGAAGAAGGCTGCCGGCGGGAAAGGGAAGGAGAAAGTGGCCTCCACAGCTGATCCGGTGCTTCTATCTGACACCGAGTCAGATACTGAAGAGGTGGCGGGGAACCCCGGTGGTGAGAAGACCACTGCTCCGGAGGCTACGACTGTTACCTCCGGAGAACCGACGACGACGGTGACCGGCGTCAAGAGACCGGCTCCATCGGGTTCGTCCCCGCCCGTCCGTACGTTCAGGCTCAAGAAAACCCGTAAGTATAAACATTCTTTTTGTAGATTTATCATACTTCATAAATTTATTAACACTTGTCTTCTTTCTGCAGGCGTGGATGTTGACGCATTCCAGGGTGGAGCGCAGGGGAGTACCTCTCCGCCAATGACGGTAGGCTCGGTCAGTCTACCTGAGGCGTCGACCCAGGCACCTTCGCCTGCTTCCGCTGGTCCAGTTGCTCAATCTTTTGAGCCAACTGTTCCAGCCGAGATGACGTCACCGCCGGCGGTGAGTGCAATTTTTACAGCATCGTTCACCGAGCCGGCGGTTACTGTTGCTGCTGACTCTTCGGCGGCGTCCGCGACGGACACCATGCCTCCGCCATCGACTGCGGCGGAAACCATGCCGCCTCCGCCATCGGCCTCGACGGCTGGACCTTCAGGTACGCGCGGGGCTTCTCGCCGATCTTTGTTACCTTCCCATCTGCCTGACCTTTTGGATGGATTTCCCTTAGGTTCAGGTGATGGGTTCGGTGGCTATCGGCCTGTGATCGACCCTACAGGTGCGTAGGGTTCTTTTGTCCTTTATGTAATTTTTATCATCTTTTCCTAACTGCTTTGTTTCTTTTGCAGTGTCGGATTCCAATGAAGTGTATGTTCCAAGATGGAACATACGCCGAGGAACAACCCTTCGCACACCTGTGGAGTGCGTGGACTGGGCTCGCCACGCTGCTCCCCATGGTGCGTTGGGGAAGCCATGGTTAGCTACCAGGAGGGTAGGCTAACCAACGAGCTTCGGGTTCTCCTGGCCCGGATGCAGCTACGCGTCGAGCTGCTTTGTCGTGAAAACGACAAGTTGAAAGCAGCTCGTGTTAAAGAAATATCTCAGGCGCGTGCTCTCCGGGAGGAGAACCAAAAACTGACCGCAGTATCTGCGGAGAAGGAGGAGGCCTTCAAGGCCCTCGAGGTTGAGGTTCAAGCGCGACTCGAGGCCCGCTCCAAGGCTGCCCAAGCTGTTAACGAACAGCTTCGGCTAGCTAAGGAGACTGCGAGGAACGCGACCGAGAGGGCCACCAAGGCTGAAGCTGTTGCTGAGCCTCTCCGCCTGGAGAATGAAGAACTTAAAGCTAAGTTAGAGGCTCTTCAACAGGCTCATGATGCCTTGGCTATGGAGGATGCGAAGAAGCTTCAAGAGATCCTGGACCAGAGGGGTGTGCTTGCGCAGACCGAGCGGAAGCTTAAGGGCGTTGAAGAGGCCGCTGCAAAGGATGTGCTTCTCGCCAATCTTAATAAGAACGAAGCTGAACGCGCCTGCACCCAAGCTCTGGCTGCCAAGGAATGGCTTCTTCGAGAAGCGTTGCCTCAGGTATTTTAGCTTTATGTCGTCACGCTTTCCTTTGTAGAATAGAAGTTCTTATACTTGTACATTTTTTGTAGGTTGTGCATCGGGTCTTTTCAGAGACATCTTACGACGATGCTATGAGCGCAGCCCTCAACGCTTCTCATGAGGATGGGGAACGGACCGGCTTCCTGCTTGGTCTAGGGTTTGCTGAGAAAGGCGTCCCGCCTTCCAATTTCCCTTTGTATAATGCGGATACCGAAACTATTTATGACCAAGCAGTGAACCAGTATGCTGCCTTCCCGCATCCGGTGGTGGAGAAGGTAAATGAAATTGCTGCTGCTGATGATGGGCTTGCTGTCCTTAGAGCTTTCCTTGAACCGTCACACTCTGCTGATGGTGCGGGTCCAAGTGGGAGTGGTCCTGAAGCATGATCCAAAAGATCCCTTTCCACCACTAGCGTAGATATTTGCTCTTGTACTTCTTTTGTATGCGGGTATATACCCAGCAATGTTTGTAATATTCAAGTTGATGAAATAAAGAATGTGTTTGTCCTTTTCTTTGTTTATTTAACGCATGTTTACACTTAGCAATTTCTTTAGTACTTAGATAAGTTAACTTTTTGACATGGTAAATTATAAGTTTATTTTTGCTTCCTCTTTCATGATTGTGCGGGTAGGACCGTCACTTGCACTTAGTAGGATGGCTAAACTTACATTTATCCTGCGTGGAAGTTTTCCTTATCTTTTCCTTGAAATTTTCTAAGTGTTCAGAATAAGTTAACCTTTGAACGTGGTAGATGATAGGTTGAAGTTTTGCTTCCTTGTTTGTGATTGTGCGGGTAAGACCGTCACTTGCACTTACAAGGATGGCTAAACTTTACTTACATCTGACCTGCGTGTAGGTTTTCCTTAGAACTTTTTAACATTTTTAGCGTTGTGTTTATGCGGGTTTTGCCGCCTTCCACACGCAACTACTTACTTCTTCACGCATTGGTGCGGTGAATACCGGCACATGGGAAGTTCATAAGTTAAAGGTAAGGCTATCAACACATTGTGTAAGGAGAATCATTTCCATTAGAAGTGGCTCTAGGCCTTTTCTTTACAAGTTTGGAATTGATTTACATATAACATTTGCGTAATTGAGCTCCATTCCATGTTCTTGGGATAGGAGTGCCATCGAGCCTTTCAAGCCGGTATGCGCCTTTTCCCAGGACTTCTTTGATAATGTATGGCCCTTCCCAGACCGGGGCCAGCTTTCCTGGGCGCTCTTGGTTTGAAGCCTCGTTGTTACGCAGTATGTAGTCTCCTTCATTGAAGTTGCAGAGTTTTACCCGCGTGTTGTAGTACTTTTGCATTTGTCGTTTGTAATTTTCTTCACGCACTGCGGCTAAGTCTCTGCGTTCCTCGGTTAGCATAAGGTCTAACCGTCTTTCCGCATCATTGTCTTCTGGCTGGATCAAGACCCTTGGTGAGGGTAAACCAATTTCGACTGGGACCATGGCTTCAGTGCCATAAGTAAGACTGAACGGGGTTTCCCCCGTACTGGCCTTTTTCAGCGTTCTGTTTGCCCAAAGGACGTGCGGGAGCTCGTCCACCCAGCCGGATCCGTGTCTCAAGAGTCTTTTCTTTATGCCATCGACGATGCTCTTGTTTGCTCTTTCCACCTCACCATTACCTTGCGGGTGTGCCACTGAGGTAAAGGTGTGGGTGATTTGAAGTTCTTTCAGCCACTGCTGTAGCTTCTTGTCAGCAAAGTTGGTGCCGTTATCGCTCACCAGATTCTGTGGAAGTCCAAAACGACAGATAATAAATTCCCAAATAAATTTTTTGATATGTTTTGCGGTTGTTTGGGCTAAAGGTTTTGCTTCTATCCACTTGGTGAAGTAATCGATGGCTACCACTAGGAACTGAACATTTCCTGCTGCTGTGGGAAATGGGCCTGTCACATCGATGGCCCACTTCTGAAATGGCCACGAAGAAGTGACTGGAACAAGTTCGTTCTTCGGGCGATGCGTGTTGGGTGCGTAAAGCTGACAAGACCTGCATTTTCTAATGTATGCCAGTGCATCCATATGCATCCCCGGCCAAAAGTATCCCGCATTGTTCAGTTTAGCCACAACAGCGCGGGGACCTGCGTGAACTCCACAGATGCCTTCGTGTACTTCCCTTAAGAGGTAGTCAGCATCTTGGTTGTTCACGCATCTTAAAAGTGGGCCAAGAAAGTTACGTCTGTAAAGGTTGTCATTGATGAGTTGATAATTCAGTGCTTTACAGCGTAGTTTTCTTGCCTGTGTTTTTGATTCTGGTAGTGTTCCTGCTACAAGGTAATTTATTATTGGTGTCATCCACGTTTCTGTACCGGTTTGGATGACACAAATTTCCTTGTGCGGGACTGATGGTGCTTCGAGGAGTTCAATGCGGATGTCCTTTCCCAAGTGGGTGAAGGCTAGTGATGCAAGCTTGCTTAACGCATCCGCAGATTTGTTTTCGCTGCGCTTGACGTGTATGACTTTACAATCATTAAAATCACGCATAAGGGTTTTTGCCTAGGCGAGGTACAAGGCCATTGTGTCGTTCACAGCCGTGTACGTCCCATTTATCTGGTTGGCTACCAGCATGGAATCCACGTGGGCTTCCAAGTTTTTCACTCCCATTTTACGCGCAATTCTCAATCCGGCCAAGAATGCTTCGTATTCGGCTTCGTTATTCGTACTTGGGAAATCCAACCGAATAGCGTAAGTATATTCTTGGCCTGCTGGGTTGGTTAATTTTAACCCTGCGCCTGAACCCTCGTTATTGGCTGCTCCATCAGTGTAGAGTCGCCAGATATCATTGATGTCCTGTGCTGGGGAGGGTTGAGCCTCCTCCTGGCACTCTTTCTCCCGCGTAGCGGGGACTTCTGCAATAAAATCGGCCAGGACCTGGCCTTTTATGGCTGGTCTTGGCTTGTACTTAATTGCATATTCTCCCAATTCAATTGCCCATTTGGCTAGACGTCCCGATAATTCGGGTTTGCCTAGAACGTTTGAGAGTTTGAAGTTGGTGAGAATGGTGATTGGGTGGCCTTGGAAATATCGTCTTAACCTGCGTGAAGCGTGTATAAGTGCTAAGACTAATTTTTTGAGGGTAGAGTACCGGGTTTCTACGTCTGTTAGTACACGGCTAACATAATAGATTGGCATCTGGATGCCTTTTCGTTCTATTAGCAGTACTGCCCCGGTTGCTCTATCTGTTGCGGAAAGGTATAGGATTAACTCCTCTCCCGCTTGTGGTGCTGTAAGTGTTGGGAGTTCGATTAGGCGTGACCGAATCTCCTGAAAAGCTGCTTCCGCTTCTGGTGTCCAGCGGAAGTGCGTTTTCTTCAAGCAGTTTCTTAATGTTGACACGAAAGGAAACGACTTATCTGCATGGTTTGCCAAAAAGCGATTAAGTGCGACTAGTCGTCCATTTAGTGTCTGAGCCTGTTTGATGGTGGTCGGTGATTCCATTTTAACAATGGCTTCGACCTTTTCAGGGTTCGCTCTGAAGCCATCTTTAGTAACAATGACTCCCAAGAACTTCCCTTCTTCCATCCCAAATGAACACTTGCTCGGGTTGAGCTTCATGTTTATCTTTCTGAGCGTGTTGAAAGTTTCTTCAATGTCTTTCAACATCGCTTCTGGCTCGGGGCTTTTGATGACCAAATCATCCATATAGACTTCCAAGTTTCTCCCGATTTGGGCATGAAACTCTTTGTCCATCAGGCGTTGGTACGTGGACCCTGCATTCTTAAGTCCGAAGGGCATCATTTTATAACAAAATGTACCATCGGGCGTCCGAAACGCGGTTTTGTCCTGGTCATCTACGGCCATGTGGATTTGGTGGTACCCCTTATACGCATCCAAGAAGCATTTAAGGCGAAATGGTGCCAACGAATCCACCTTAAGATCAATTTCTGGTAACGGATAACAATCTTTGGGGCATGCTTTGTTCAAATCTTTGAAATCTATGCACATGCGCCATTGTTTGTCATTCTTCGGTACCATTACGGGATTTGCAACCCATGTTTGATATTTACTAACGCGTATGATGCCTGCGTCAAGGAGTTCCTTGACTTGGGTTCTACACGCGTTAGTTTGTTCAGGCCCCATTACTCTGCGCTTTTGTACGACTGGCGTAACAGCCGGATCGCACTTGAGCTTATGCTCCGCCTTACCTCGGGGTACACCAGTCATGTCATCTGGTGTCCACGCAAAGATGTCGGCGTTTTTCTGCAGTAGGCGTTTGAGTAAGGTGCGGGTGGGATCAACGATTGTTGGTCCAATGGTAACGGCCTGGTCGGGGTATTTGCCATTGAAGGCCCATTTTTCCGGTTCGGTGATGGTTGGTTTGGCCATTTTTGGTTTGGGTTTAGATGAGACAGATGCGATGCATACCTGGGGAATGCCAGTGATCATCGCTACACCCTCAGCTGTTGGCCATCCCATCATGCCGTGGACTGAAGATACCACGGCGTTGAATCTTGCCATCCCGTCTCTTCCGAATAGGATGTCGTACGTGTGGTGTGGCTTTCTCATCACGACAAAATCCACGTCTTCTGTGCGTGAATGATTCCCATCGGTAAGAGTAACGGGGAAAGATAGGATACCCAGGGGGGTTTCTGTGCTGCCATCAAACCCTTCCATTGAAGCGTAGACCGTTTCCAGGCGCTCTTTGTCTTCATCATCCAGCTTGTCAAAGAACTGCCTGTACATCACCGTCGACGAAGCGCCGTTGTCAACAAGAGTGCGGGAAGTGATGTAATGCCCCAGCTGGCTTTTGATGACGATGGGGCCTTCTTTGCTGGGGCCTCCTGGCACTCGCGGGAAGCGCACCTCAGCTTCCTTCCACGCGCATGGTTCTGTCGCTCGTCTTTTTCTTCCTCCGACCTTGCCATGAACCATGTTGATGCTGATGTCGACGGGCTTTCGTCCGTTACCTCTGTACCGGTTGTCATTTCTTCCTCCCTTCCTGATTGATGCCACGAGATGTGCAAGTCTTCCATCCTTCACAAATGTCTCAACAATATCCTTCAGGGATGTGCACTCTTCAGTACCATGACCCTTTGTCCCGTGGAAATCACAGGATTTGCTCTGATCCGCATTAGGTTTCTGCCGGATCAATGGGGCTTTTGGCCATGGCAATTTCTACGTGGCAAATATCTCCGTGACGCTCTTGGTGAGTGGCGTCCACCGGTGTTTTCGGTTTGAAGGGTGTGTGTTGTCCCTTCCACCAACAAGAGGGCGAGAGCTGGATGAGGTGTCAAAGTTTACCCTTGACTGCCAAATACCTAGCCGCCTCTTTTTGTTCTGCCGGGCGGTCCTAACGTTGTTTTCCCTTGTCCTCTGCGTGTAGAGGTGAGTATTCTGGGGAAGATCTCTTCCCAGCTGCTTCTCCGTCTCGGCAAAGCGCTTGGCTGCCGTCATGATGGCATCCCATGTGGATGGCATGCCGTCCTTACCCGTTAATGTGCGGATAAGCTCTGGGTACTCGGCGCCCTGGATGAAAGCGGTGCGAACGAGATCTTCACTTACGTTGCCCAGACTCAGTTTCTTGGAGTTGAAGCGGGTGATGAAGTCGAGTAAAGATTCATCCTCCTCTCTCACGCAGTTGAGGATCGTCCACTGCTCTTCAGTATACTTCCTCTGCTGGCTGAAGTGCTGGCTGAACTTATTCTGAAAGTCCGCCCAGTCATATATGTGGACTGGTAAACGATCGAACCATGCCCTGGCTGCTCCGACCAGAGTCATCTGGAACATGTAACACCACGTGGGTTCCGTCCAGTTACTGACGGTAGCCCCTGCAATGAACCTGTTCAAATGGTCATCTGGGTCGGATAGACCATCGTAAGTGCCAATGTTGGACATTTGTTTGGCACTTTTCGGGGCAATTGCTTCTGCAATGTCCCTTGCAAATTTTGACTTTCCTGCATTCGTAGCAGTTGGTCTGAAGGTTTTGGAGAAGTCACGCGGGTTTTTCTCCGCGTTTGTTGGTTTAAAGGCTTCCCCAAAATTCCTTTTTGGCTGGGGGTCCGTTTCCTTACGCTTCCCTTTCGCCATATGGCGAGGGTTTGCGTCGGTGTCGGACTCCCTCTCGTCGTCTGAGTACTCGCCCTCGCTGTTCATAATGAGGTGTTGGCGAGTACTGTCGAATTCGTCAGCCTGTTGAACTGAACGCAAGCGTTCGTCCAATTCAGCTTGGAACTCTTTCTGACGTGCTTCGGCCCACGCCTTCACTTGATCTAGTGTTTGGCGAGGGACCCTCGTTCGTTTTTCCAGCTGGGTATCGGTGAACCCCAGTGGAATATTTACTCCACTTGCCCCGGCTTGGGTAGTCGGGGTAGTGTTCGTAAGGATTGTATAACCGCCGGTGTTCCCCCCAGTTGCTGGGGTTGTTACCCGGGGTTTCTTGGTCGGTTACTGGCCTTTGGACCGGAGTAACGTTAACCATTTCTTCAGAAAATTCGAAAAAACTAAATTAGTTCTAGCTTTTATGCACGGATGGCGCCAATGAAGAAACACTAAGTGACCCGGTGCAGATTATAGATAATCTGGGGGTTAAGTAATGTTTCCCACGAGAATGAGATCTAGCTGAGAAGGCTGTTCTTCAGGAGACCTGCAAAACAAACACCGTAAGCTCGTCACTGAGAAGGGGGGGGGGGTTCCTCCTTGTGACCACCCTCCGGCGTGAGAATCAGACTAGGTTGCTCTGAATATAAGTGTATATTAAGAGATTGCTAGATAACTGGATAGAAGATGATCTTACCATTCCAAGATGTTGGAGTATTTATAGCCGAATGTAGGTTTCCTAGAAGGTACAGCCGGCTGAATAGTATTCCTGTTCTACCAACAGTGGACTATGCACAGGCCATACTGGTTGGTGGATAGATTACGGCCAACAGTAACTATGTCGGCTGCACTATTCCTCCAACTGTAGATTATGCACGTCCTACCTACTGTGGATTATACGCAGGCCATGCTGGTTGGTGAATAGGTTACGGCCAACAGTAACACTATTTCACCAACTGTAGGCTGCGCACGCCCTGCAGTTAGGGTTGGTGAGTAGGCAGCGGCTAATAGTGACAAACAGTACTAGAGGGTGCTCCTCCTCGTACTGTTGTCGGTGAGCTGTCACCCTGTGATTGGCTCATGGGCTGTTCTGATCAGATTGTCTGTCCTATCCATACCTTGGTAGGTATAGTACAGATCTTTCAGAATCATACGGACTGGCTCACTTTGGCGGGATTGTTCCCGCCTTGTTCATTCCTTCATGTGACTACTGAAGTATCTATTGTCTTGTGCGTGTAGCCCTGCTGTCTGCGGGTAGCCTTCCCTGATGGCTTGTATCCGTAACTGCGGGAACAGGCGGGGTACTTCACCATTGGGAGGCTTTCCCTGCGTGTACAGCTTGCGTACTGCGCGTAAGGTTCTATGAGCATGGTGGGTCCTGCGGAAGCAGATGGCCTTTGCGCAGACGTCCCTGTTCAAGGTGAGTCTTGCGGGACCAACTGGGCTCTGCTGGGACCTACCTCTTCACGGGTCGAACAACACATACCTGCCTATAGTTGTAATTTGTTGTACATATAGCAAATTCTTCTTCATCCCTGTCCATTGTTTTTCTGGATGGAACCAAACCTTAATTAGCGATGTGTGATCTCGTGCAAATATAATTATTTGTCGTTTTAAATTACCCAAATTATAGAATTGGGACTTTAGAAAATGACCTCGACTCTTTATTATTTATTTGCATATACGTAGGCCCGTAAACGAACCGAACATTCGGTGAACTGTTCGTGAACCGTTCGGTGAAAAGTTCGTTTATTTATTAAACGAACGAACACGAACAAAAGACTTGTGTTCGTTTAATTAAATGAACGAACATGAACACATGTTCCGTTCGTTCATTTATGTTCATGAACGTTCGCTTATGTTCGTTTATTTATGTTTGTTTATGTTCTTTATGCATTAATAGAAAATAATTAATTATTATATGGATGAGTCATCTAATTAAATGTTTTATATTTTTTTAATTTGTGTCTATTTAAGTGTTTTCATTTATGTGTGTTTTTGTTTGTTTTGTTCACTTACATTTGTTCATCTATATTCATTTATGTTCGTTTATCTTTATTCAGTTATGTTCCCTTAGATTATAAACAAATGAATATAAACGAACACGCATGTTTTTTTAAATAAACGAAAAGGAACATAATATTTGTTCGATTAAGTGTTCGTATTCGTTTAAAGTTAAATGAACGAACACGAATATGCCCTTTTTTGTGTTTGTTCGATTCGTTTACAGGCTTTCATTATTCACATTGATGGATGTGTCGATCTCAATCTCTAGGCTCTGTTGATTTTATTTGTGTTCGCTTGTGTTCGTGAAACGTTCATGAACACATTCATTTCCTTAATGAACGAACACGAACATAAAATCTCGTTCGGTAAGTGTTCGTGAACCGTTCGTGAACACATTATTTCCTTAACAAACGAACACGAACAAGGCCTTGCTCGTGTTCGTTCGGTTCGTTTACAGCCCTACATATACGTCACAGTAAAAGCCCTTTACATTAATGGACGTCCATTTTTTCAGTTAAGACACCTCATGTACACTGCACCAGAGGGCATTTAGTCTTTTTTCCTATAAAGGGTTATTTATGTAACAAACTTAAAAGATTTGGTTCGTAATTAAAAATATTCAAGGTCTAGTTGTCACACCCCGACCGACGACGGATTATACGTGGGGGCGGACGTTGATCGCACGTGAGCACAAGTGTTAAATGGTGTCAATTATTATTATTATTATTATTATTATTATTATTATTATTATTAATTTGCAACAAGTACACTATAGTAATGAATAATACACGCAATTCATTAATTTAAAAATATCCTATTGGTTTACTAAAAGTCTTCAAATGTTGTATAAGAATCATACATTAATACCTACAGCATGTATGCAAAGCATGTTAACAAAAATGTTGGTAAGTAATCAAAAGTTTATATATTTATAGTATTATGAAAAATATAACTCACAAGTCACTGAATGAATAAAACTAAGTACATGAGTATGTAACAAATAAGAGTGTCCATTATTGAGAACGAACATGTAGGTTTGTTATCGAGAACGAACGGTGCTCATTATTGAGAATGAACGTGTGTGATGGTTCGTTTTTTGAGAACGAATGGGTATGCGTTCAATATTGAGAAAGAACATATCGAGTATGAGCAATCGCCACCATAAAAACTATAAACACATAGAATGTAATTTTGAGCTGATGGCACGCCTCATAAACACAACATCGGGTTAAACATGCAACGATAAATTTGTGAATCATTTGTAATAATGAGATAAAATAAAATAAGATGAACTCCTTTGTAGGCATACATGCTACACCCCAAATTATGTAAACACGGAAACGTTGTTATGAAAACTCACTTGAATAAATAAGCGTGTTTGGGAAGATGAAAGCGAGCTAAGCAAGCAAACCAACTAACTTCGGTACGGCGAATGATCCTAAATGATAAAATAATTCTAGATTTAAAATGGGGTTTAAATGAAATGAATAACGAGTAAGGATGTTGAGGGTTCGGTTTATAAATTTGAGGTTTTAATGAAAAAGTTAATTAAACAAGTTAGATTTATTTAAAAAGAATGTTTAGGAGATAAACAAAAGGTCGGTTTTTAACGAAATGTTTACTGGATATTTATGAAGTAATTAAAAATTCTTCAATTTACAACCAAGTTAATAATTAATAAATATGAAATTGTAGATCACATATAATTATTTCGGTTCTTATAAAACCATTAAAATAACACGGAGCTTTATTTTCTTTTTATTCAATATAATAATAATAATAATAATAATTTGTAAAACTATTTATGTAGTATCCTTTAGAAAGGTGAATTTGTGATGCCATGGAGAGTTCTATTTTAAAAGGAAAATATCAGTAAATGACTAACTGTAAATGAATAGAACATCAAACCTTAAACCTTCCTTAAGTTCGCTTTAAAATTTGTGTTCGATGCCCGTGCGATGCAGCAGGGTACGCAAACATGACATCGAACGCGTAATCGGTGTTACCGTTTCAGTACGTGCGTGACTTCACAACAGTACGCGGGTAACCCGACGATAATATGCTCGTAATGCGGCATTGGAAGCTTAATCGGTGTTAGTAAGCACGTCACACAACGACTGTACGTGTGCAATCAGGTGTCAGTACGCACGTAATGCTACATTGAACGCGTCTTGACCCGCAACTCGTTCTGCCTAGCATTGTTATAACCAGAAATCCGTTCTAACTTGACCCCTTACAACCAGAATCCATCCCGACCCAACCTAAACCAAATTACCTTTTTTATATCGACCCATTCCAAACTTAAAATTTTAGACCCATGACCCGAATGGCCAAACCTGCCCAACCCGTTTGCCGGCCATTAATGGTAATCGCATAACACATTAAGTTTTTAAAATGGAAAAACTGTAGTAATATCATACTCAAATTAAAGAGAATAGAATACTCGTTTTTATGATATAATGTTTTAAAGAAAATACATTAACGTGTGAAAACGTTATAAACGTTTAAATGTCATGGAGTTAGTTGAGTTAATATAAAGGGTATTTATGTAGACGTTTAAACGTTCGGGAGTTGGTAACGGAGTGTATAGACCTTAGTTCGTATGATGCGTTTTGGCGACGTGACACGTACGACATCGTTTCAAAATTTTTGACACGTCGCGACTGAGCTTGGGCGAAAAAAACCGGTCTTGCACCCAGGCGATTGTTTTGTCACGCCCTAAGTGTCCCGCCAAGGCCCCTTGGTGATACTAAAAAATAATCACCTCGCGAAATGAAGAGAACGGAATGCATAGATGAGCTCCCTTGTAAAGTAGGCCATCCCGGCGTACGAAATCTCGATATGGCGTTGAGGCACTCTTGGCCCAAGCATCACAAAAATCAGGATCATCCTGATACAAAGAAGACAAAGATTTAAAACCCACCACCTCAAAAGCGATCGAGGTCATAAGGGTCGGGCGACGGCTCAAGGCGTCGGCCACGGAGTTTGCTGCACCGGACTTGTGTCGAATAACAAAGTTGAAATCCTGTAACATCTCAACCCATTTAGCATGTCGTGGATTAAGTTTTATCTGCCCCTGAATGAACTTTAGAACCTGGTTGTCGGAGTAGAGAATAAATTCACCCGAGAGAAGATAGTGTCGCCAATACTCGAGACTTCGAACAATAGTGTAAAACTCTTTATCATATGTACTATATCGGTGTCGAGTGTCGCTCGATTTCTCACTAAAATATGCAATAGGCCGTTGTTGTTGGCTCAAAACGCCGCCAATACCTACGCCTGATGCATCACATTCAACCTGAAAACATGCTCGAAATTGGGAAGGGCAAGGACCGGGGCTTGTGTGACGGCAAGTTTGAGTGTGTCAAATGAGCGTAAGACCACTCAAACTTTCGGCCTTTTAAGCATTCTGTGATAGGAGCCATGATGGTACTAAAATTACGAATGAATCGGCGGTAGAAGGAGGCAAACCCATGAAAACTTCGAACATCATGAAGCGAGGTAGGGGTCGGCCAAGTGATAATCGACGATACTTTAGATTTATCCATGCGAATGCCCATACCCGATACAAGATAACCCAAAAACACAACCTCAGGTGTGAGAAAGTGGCACTTTTTACCATTGGCGTATAGCTTTTGTTGCCGAAGAACCAAAAAAATGTCGCGGAGGTGGACCAAGTGTTGTTCGACATTCTTGCTAAAAACCAAATTGTCGTCAAAATAAACGACAACGCACCGACCAATGAAGGTCTTAAAAACATGATTCATGAGGCGCATAAACGTGCTAGGAGCATTAGACAAACCGAAGGGCATGACCATCCATTCATATAACCCGTCACGCGTTTTAAACGCTGTTTTCCATTCATCACTGGGGCGCATCCGGATTTGGTGATAGCCGCTGCGTAGATCGATTTTAGAGAAGACCGATGTACCGTGTAAATGGTCAAGTAAATCATCAAACCGGGGTATTGGGAAACGGTATTTAATCGTGATTTTATTAACTGCACGACTATCAATACACATGCGAAACTTACCTCCTGGTTTTGGAACCAAAAGAGCCGGTACGACACACGGGCTCATGCTCTCACGGATAAGACCCTTATCTAATAGCTTAGGGGTTGTTTGGTTCATTCAGATCTGAATGAACCAGATCTGAATGAGCCTCTGTCCCATTCAACAACAACAACAGCCATTCAGATGTTTTTCTGTTTGCAACCAAACAGTCTAAAGTATGAATGAATCGGATGTTTACATCTGAATGGTTCCATTCAGATGTAAACAAACAGCCCCTTAGTTACTTGGCGCTGGAGCTCCTCAAACTCCTTCGGATTCATGCCATAAGCTGGTTTGTTTGGAATGCTAGCGCCTGGAAGAAAATCAATACAATGTTGGATATCACGTTCCAGGGGAAGACCGGCTGGAATATCATCGAGAAACACATCCGAAAATTTAGTGATTAACGGTTGGACTTCAACCGGAACTGTTGGGACAAGTGGAATCCCTTTGTAATGAGTAAGTTGAAGATTATGTGCCCAGATATATTTGGTTTCGTTTTGTGGAGACCCGAAAAAATAGAACCGGATATGAGCATAGATTCGGCGCCTTCCTCGGTCGGGTTGAGTGGGGCTAGTGTGATGTTTACCTCGTCTTTTTTGAAAGAATAGGTATTCCGAAAACCGTCTTGTTTAGCACGTCGATCGTACTGCCACGGACGTCCCAACAATAAGTGACATGCGTCCATCGGAAGGACTTCACACCATATCTCATCCATGTATTTGTTATCAATAGAGAAATGTACCAAGCAACGATGTGTAACCTTGATGAGGTTACACCTCTTAAGCCACGTGAGTTGATAGGGTTCAAGGTGGGGTTGAAGTGGTAAACTAATTTTTTCCACCATTGAAGCGGCGACGATGTTTTCGCAACTACCCCCTTCGATAACAACATCACAAACCTTACCTTTTGCTGTGCACTTGGTGCGAAAAATATTGTTGCGAAGCCATTGGGTGTCATCTTCCGGGTTGTATACGGACATATTTAGGATGCGTTGGATAACAAGTGCCTCACCCCGATCGGGGTAAATAATCTTTGTTTCGTCTATAAGCGTGGTTTCCGGCTCCTCGGTGTCGGTGTCAAATTTTGGTAATGCGGCGTCCACAAAGGTAACAATTTGTTTGTTGGGGCATTCCCGTTTGAAATGCCCAATACCGTGACATTTATGAAAACGGTTGGTATTAGTGCCGGATCATGCCGTGGGTACCGTTGCCGGTGGGTCGGCTTTGATTGGGCCGATCCGAGAGGAAATGGGTGGAACAGTCCCGGACAGGTTGGAAAACGAGAGGTCCCCGCTTTTGATTTTGACGCTAATTGTTTTTCGACACGCTTTGCTAAGTTGCACACATCATTAAACGACCAATATTGTTGCAATAAAACCACATCGGAAATTTCGGACCGAAGTGCGCCCAAGATACGGGCGATTATCTATTCCTCCGCTTCTTCGATCCCACACCGCATACGTAACTGTTCAAACTCAGTGATAAAGTCCTCAACCGAACGTGAATTTTGTTTAAAATTGTGGTAGTCTAAGAAAGCATCTTGTTTGTGATTAACTGGTAAAAACTTGGAACGCATTAAGCGTTTCATCTTGTCCCATGTCTCCACCTTCCGTTTACCCTCCCGATAACGTTGGTGTTGTAAGTGTTCCCACCATAAAGAAGCATGTTTGCGTAAACGAATAGCGACAATTTTTACCTTTATGTTTTCTGGAATTTGGCGAAGGTCAAAGACACGTTCGACAGTCTAGAGCCAATAAATGAAGTCATCGGGTTGCAAGCGATCCTCAAACTCGGGAATCTCGGTCCGAAGACCTAAAGAATGCAACGGATCAGCCGGAGGGGGGTTTTGGACACGACAATGTGGACGATGGCCAAAAATATTGTAGCCATCGGCATTGTGCCAAACGTCGGTCTCCGTTTCGGACTCGTCTACTGGTGATTGTTGATTCAATTCGAGTTCATGAACCCGTTGTTGCAATCTTTCGATCTCAGCGTCACGTGGGGCATGCCCGTTGCCTCCGGCGGCGAATCTACGGTGATGACGACGATCTCCCTCACGATCTGACATTCTGAGTAACCTGATGCTGCTGATACCACTTGATACGGATTCGTATACGAGTGGACTCTAGAACTCTAGCGTGAACGATAAAGAACAATTATGTTCTAAAAAAAGAAAACTTTTCTTTATTCAAAATAATAACTTTAACATCCAACCAAGGGTTACATGTCTTAAATAAAGAGTTTCTAAAAGATAAACTTGGAAACAAATAGACGATAATTAATGAAAAGATAATGACCGAAAATAGATAAAACATAAATGGTTGGTTGAATGTTGATAAAGAACCGGCGCCGATCTTAGCCACGGGTTGCCGGGTCGGGTCCTTGATCCTCATCTTCGTGCGAGACTTGATCCGTATCAGTGTCTCAATTTTATTTATTATGGTTAGTATTAAAGTAACAAGTTTGATACATCTTAAAATTAAGAGGTCACTCGTTCATGCATTATATATAGTAAGTATAGATATAATAACATCATATGTGAGGGCTTTTATTTGGAATAGAGAAACGAGACGACAGGTCAAAATAATTACCTGGATTGATGCGGGATTCGATAAACGGCAGTTTGCCAGAATTCTAGACGCGATGACGAGTGAAGCAACAACTGGTAATAGAACGATGATTTCAAGGGAGGGGAATGGTTTTCGAGTTAGGAGTCGTTCGAAAACGAGCAGAGTCGTCTGTATTTATACATATTTAAAACACGTTACCCGAATTTGGTAACTCCCTTGATGTTCTATCAAATAATTGGTGATTAAAACTTATATAGGAAGTTAGATAAAAGTGGCGTGATGTTCGACCGGGTATCGTGAGTTAACCGCCATAATCAATTTCTTGTTTCGGTCACTAGTTGCTTGCTTAAAAAGTTACACTCCCCCCCCATCTTAGAATTGTTTTATATGTAAACTCTAAATCTTAAATTTTCAAAAATAATCCTTTAACTTTCATAGATTTATTTTTTTCTTTTAAAAAATGAAAATTTCTTATTAACTCAAAAGATTCGTATACCATATGATGATTTCACGTATTAAATACCTGTATAAAAATATTTAAAACAAGTCGGATTTTCTGATTAAAAAATTGACAAATGTCACACTAGTCATTGTCACTATTGCAAACCCAACTATTTGTGACCCTACTCTTTTGCAAATGCGATCTCATTGAGCCTATCCCATTGTTTTATGCAAACAAGGTTCTAAGTCCGATTTCATGATTAAGTTTGTTACTTTACAGTTCTACAAGGCTCGATCTACTACCCTACAAGTTTTCATACATTTTCAATCAAGACAAGCCTTTTTAAATAAAACATACCTTAAATTAACATGAGCTAGATCCAGATGATGATGTTGATGTTGTTAGGATTTGCCCCTTTGACACGTTCTTGATAAAATAACAAGATCTGTACATTGGTATGGTATTTCTTGAGTGAGTGAAAATAGTTTGAGTGTGTGTAATGCTGTAATTATGGTATAAGGGTTTTCCATAAACAAGGATTTTGGTATTTATACTGATAGTCTTCCCTAGGCTCATAAGGAAGCCCATCGATTAAAAGTCCATAATTAATCATTTTTTTAAGACTTTAGTAATTAAAAACTTTTAATATTATTTCAAAACCAGTTGATTCGAAGGGAAACAATAGACATACAATCGTTGAACCACACACACGCGTTGTTGAGTGTTAACTCGTTAATTTAGACCGAAACGTTAAACAAAATAATGATAAAAGATGAAAAGTAAATAGGAGACCAAAGTGGAAAAATGTTGAGGGGGTTAAACTTAAAATATTTTATGAAATATTTGTAAACTATGAAAAGTAAAGGGCCAAAAGCAAAAAAAAAGTTAGATAAAATGAAAAAAAAAGTTAGATAAAATGAAAAAAATATTATAAGCAGGGAAGCCAAAGAGAGCTAGAAGGTGGTACAACATATGAAGCAAGATGTACAACTTTGAAAGCCAAAATCCTCCCAAAATTGCATA
The DNA here is from genome assembly GCF_021521415.1 of Bidens hawaiensis. NCBI lineage: Eukaryota > Viridiplantae > Streptophyta > Magnoliopsida > Asterales > Asteraceae > Bidens > Bidens hawaiensis. The sequence continues at coordinate 42,267 of NW_027502805.1, forward strand.
TATATAAATTTCCAGATGTTAGACGCCACCAACAAAACCACGGGACCCCAACACCAATGGAATCGCCCGCCACCATCACTAACTGAGTCGTTGCTCAACTGATTTAATTCCACTCACACAACCGGAATCGTACATTTAGCATTATCAAACGAGTTTGTTAACCTCCGCAGTTGTGGTGTCCAAACCAATTAGTTCGATTTGATTTCCTTGTTGGAGAACTATAGTCTAATCGGCCTCCTCTCTACCACTATCGACTCTCTATAAGTTACTCTAATCTGAACCCTTTGGAGTCGCATCAACAGTCTCCTTATATTCCACAACCATATCCTCTCCTTTTTAATCACTGGACAAGGAGGGGGTGGGGATTCAAATCATGGATTACATGGAGGCGGCGGCGTAGTTGTTATAGGTCTAGCAACGGAGTGTAGCGGAATGGTGATTTGTGGTGAAGGTGGGGGATAACAACATGAGTAGTAGTTATAATAATAATAATAATAATAAACTCAGCCATTAGTAATCTTTAAAACAAGTTTTCCAAACCTGTAGTTCTGATAAACAAACTAGACTTCAACATTAAAAACATATCCTCCTAGTTGCAATCGCCCATGTCATCAAGTAATTAAGTGACCAGTTGAAGCTCCCCTGATCTCCAATTCAGTCGTGACGAAACCTGTCAATGACCTATCCTTTGTCTCAACAAGCTTAGATTTTCCACCGGTTCAAAGATACAATAAGGACCACCAACACTCTCCAAACTGAGCAAACAATTCCAGTAGAGAAATTAAATTTCAGTCCTTGTCTTCAAAACCCAATGGTTCTTCATAATCATGCCCAAAACACGCCACATGCTCCCACTGCACTTGAATCCCCTAAATGGATTAGACTTTTGGACTCGTTCAACTAACACCCAAACTCCAGAATTCCTGTTTGCAAGTTGAACGCTTTTAGCACCATAATTATTGAACTAGATTGTATCAAGCTTAACTAGGATTGTCACTTTGTACCTCAACCATGTTTAACGAATCATTTCTCATCCCACGAGCAATCACCATATTTCCATTGATCACCTTCCATTAGACTAACATATTAACTTTCTTTTCTGACCTAGAATCACCCTAACATTCTTGAGGTTCGAAGTAGTTCCCAATGAAGTAACCAGATCAATGTCCCCCCATGTCCGTTACCTCAAAATCTCGTCATTAGCAAGGCAAACTTTCAAAATCTCCTTGTTTTAGATTCCCTGTCATTTCCCGGTATCCATGGCGTGAAATGGAGCCCCATATTAATCCATAATCCAAGAGTCAACACTTCTTTCAACATTGCAAACCAAAGTATCATCTTCTACAACAACTTCTTTAGTGTGTACTTCCTTCTTAACATTTTCTTCCTTAGGACCTCACTCCAACTTTTAGCATGTGCCACCTCGTTGCAAGTCCGACAACTCACACTCTTCCGAGTTTTACTACTTTTAGAATATCGAACCTTAAACTCTCTAATGCCATTTGTTAGGTATCGATCAAAGTAATGACGCAACAGAATATAATAATCACACACTCAAACAAAAAATGAAAACAAGAACAGGAGATTTACGTGGTTCGGTCAAGGTGACCTACTGCCATGAGTTGCAACTAGGGTTCATCTTTTATTAGTTAAGTACAAGATTATAGTACAATGATATGGTATATATAGAGAAAAATTAGGTTAAGCAACTAAGGGAACAAAAAAGCTACATAGTCATTCCACCCCAAACCAAAAAAAGCCTAAAAGGCTTTCACAAAACCGAACACATCTAATGCGGACACTACATCAGCTACCAAGCATATCCTCAAGTAGGACGTATGAAATGTGTTATGAAAATTAACCAATTCGATAGCTAGGTCCAACCTATACGCAACCTACAAACAATTGCATATGCATTAAGTTGGACATGACGACACTTTAACAACAACCTTAATATTATATTTGTTTACATCAGGTCCATGCTTAAAAAATAATTCTAGGATAAATATGAAAGAGATACAAATTATAAAAGAATTGCACGTTGTCATGTTATAAATTAGATAAAGTAATTGTTAATTTTGAAGCTTCACTGTCATCAAATGAAAAATTATGTATAGTAGCAACCTGGCACCCATTTGCAAAAGAAATGTATATTTTAGACAACCCATTAGTTGTCCTAACAACTTAGTTAGTTGACTTTTTTTTTGTTTAAATTAAACGCTCACTCCATATATAAGTAACGGTATTGATTAGCAGAAGCAGGTGCAAGTTTTCTCCATTAATATGTAAGTGTTGATTCTAGTGTTTATGTTATGTTATGTTCATGTGATTCTGCAGGCAGTAACATGGCGACAGAGATGATACCGTTGACAGAAAAAGAAATAGCCGGGATGAGTCCAAGCTCAGAAGCAACCGAGGGCGGGAGTCAGAGAAGTATTGACATCGCGAGCTCAATAGAAAATACCAAACGCCCATATCAATTCCATGATCACACAAATGACATTGCTTGGACTCCTAATAGCTCTCTATCATATCTATTTGGTAATATATCTACTTCTAGCATATTATATATTTTCACCATCAAAGGTATTAATTAATTAATAACAGTATGATTTCACAATTACTTTGAAGAAAATAGAGAAGACTACCTAAACTTGGCTGTTCCATTATATGAGGCATCCATTATTGGTGATTGGGAAACCGCAAAGATCATCCTTGACAAACGCCCAGAATTGATAAGGGTTGGTCTCAGTAGGAATCTTGGAACAGCACTTCATGTGGCCGTGACAGCAGAGGAAACCAAGGTTACGATAAATTTTGTGAAGAATCTAGTAAATATGATGACGGTGGAGGAGCTGGAACTTCAAAACCAGTATTCCAATACTGCCTTTTGGATTGCATCTGCGGAAGGAAAAATGAAAATGGTTGTGATTATGATGGAAAAGAATCGCAGGCTCCCGGACATCCGTGGTATGGCATATATGCCACTACACATCGCAGCTATGACAGGGACAAACAGCATAGTGAAGTACTTATATGAGAATTCTCAGAAGATGAGGGGTGATAATTGGACAGAAAATGATAGGAACTTGGCACTAATGCACTGTGTGGAGCGTGATTTCTTTGGTAAATAATTCTTGGGTTTCTCGTTAGCTTAGAACCTGTGTACTACACAGGTTAAAAATTATCAATATATAAAATTATTAAATATTATGTGCATCTTATAGATGAAGTATAACATATAGTAATGATTTTAAAAAGATCAAAAAATATGTAAAAACTAATGTATAATTTGGTTTCGAAAATACATTAGTAATAATTGACTTCCATTTATTGTTTGACTGAAAACAAAAGTTACATAATAGATTCCTAAATTTCTTAAAATAAGAGATAGATAAAATAGATGATTTTTATTGTTACAATTATATTGTATTTAAAAGGGAAATTGGATTTTAATACTTCTAACTTTTCACATATTTTCCTATACCACTACCGTCGTTAAAAAATACTAACGTCGTTAGTGTTTGGGCAAAAAGTATAAAATGACTAAGTTAAAAGTAAAATAAAATTCTTTTTTAAAAATATATATTCTACCATCAGCAGTGGTTATAGGTGGTGGGTGGTTGTATTGGTGGTGATAGGCGTTGGCAGGAGGTAGGTGGTGGTGGTGGCGTTGGTGGTGGTTGGTGGTGGGTGGTAGTAGGTAGTGGCTGGAGGTGGCGGTTGGTAGTGGGTGGTAGTAGTAGTGCAGTGGAGGAAGGTGATGGTGGTGGGATATATTTAAAATAAGTTTTGATTTTACCTTTAACTTAGCCATTTTATACTTTTTGCCTAAACACTAACGACGTTAGTGTTTTTTAACGACGGGAGTGGTACAAGAAAATATGTGAAAAATTGGGAGTGCTAGCGGCCAGTTTGTAAGTTGTGAGTGTCAGCAGCCAATAGGCGAAAGTTGAGAGTATTAAAATCCAATTTTCCTATTTAAAAATTAATCATTGTTAACGAGATAAGTGTGCTTAATTAATAAGAGAGATGCGAGAAAAAAATGGTGAAACAACATAGAAGAAGACACATGATGTGAGAGATTTTATTATTATCATTATATAGTATAGATTTGCAAACTTTGATTGTGAGTGAAAAACACTATTCACTTTTAGGCATGAGTTTTTTCAAGTTACTAAACGTACGTTTTACAGGCTCTAAACTTTTTCACTGTTCTAATTAACAATATTTCAGCATGAAGATTTTAATTCAACGTCAATTTACTAATTATATGTCAGCAAAATACAAAAAGTCGCATACCAAAATATACTAGTTGCTAAATCTTTTTCACATGTAAATAGTGATGGTCGAAACATGATCACAATAGTCGTTCATGTAGTTTTGAAGTCCTGAGTACTTATAAAGTGATTGTCATATGTCTTCGATCTATAGATGTTGCACTCCAAATTGTGGAGGACCATCCAGAACTTAAAGATAACATGTCCGTACTTGAAGTTTTGTCTCGGAAGCCTGATGCAATTAATAAAGTAGAGAAGAAAAATTTATTCATGAGAATTATAAAACCATGTAAGTACCAACTATGTTTATAGATAGATGTCTGTTAGGTAATAGTATAGAGTATTTGGTTGTTCCTTACTTTGTAGTTGTTTTCAGCTTTTAGATTTCTTCATAATAAAGTACAACCTGATGCTGAAGAGGATAACGATGCACTGAAATTACTAAAAACCATCTGGGGACATGCTACCCGAACAATGTGCATAGATGAAATTGAGGATATGCTCGATAAGCCTCCTACTTTCGCTGCTAATGAAACAATAATAGAATCTTCAAGAATATTACTTGTTGCTGCAGAAATGGGCAACACCAGATTTATAGTTGAGTTGCTTCGAACCTACCCTGATCTTATGCTTTATGAAAATGAGGACGGGCTTACTTTATTTCATGTGGCCGTTATGCATCGACATCAAAGTATCTATAACTTATTGTACGAGATAGGTGGGTCGAATAACGATATATGCCTATCTGTAGACAAGTCAGGCAATAATATGCTTCATTTAGTTGGGAAGAGTTCAATGGAGATGGCATCTAAGACATCTGGAGCATCTCTACTAATGCAAAGAGAATTGTTGTGGTTCAAGGTAATTGCTTTCCTTTTGATTGAGTAGTTGTCTAACTTATGGGAGTTTGAGCTCTGTTTTTAGGTAATTTTTCAGCCACGTGCACTACTCGCTTATTGTTTATTAAGTATATAATTCTTTTATTCATACATATGCATTCGCTTATTGTTTAACTTTTGTGTGTGTGTGTGTGTGTGTAAGTTAGTATATCTATGTAAAGTGGAAGTGATATGTTGTGTTAAAGTACCCATATAAGTTATTTTGTCATCACTTACTAGTTTAATCATTCAGAATTTTCGCCTAGTTGAGGGAATATTATTGAGATTGTTCATGAAGCACACATGGATCTTAAATGTAACTCATTCATAAAACAATAGATAGAATTATTAAAATTGTAATGATTTTGGCTCCTTCAACTTTTGTGTATGTTGTAGGAAGTTGAGAAGATGATGCCACCTTATATGAGGGAAGCGAGGAACAACGATGGTCAAACACCCTATGAGTTATTTTCCAAAGAAAACGAAGAACTCCTTTCCAGAGGACTGAAATGGATGAAAGATTGTATGGTTGTTGCCACCCTTATCGTCACCATTGCATTTGCTGTTGCTTTTACGGTTCCAGGAGGCTACAACCAAGATAATGGTATTCCAGTTTTCATTCATGACAGTACCTTTTTGGTTTTTGTTATTGCAGACGCCATTTCTTTGTTCTCTTCATCGACCTCACTCCTAGTGTTCTTGTCTATCCTCACATCTCCTCACGATCAACGTGATTTCATGTCTTCATTACCCAGAAAGTTGATGATAGGTGTTCTAACACTTTTCATCTCAGTAGCTGCAATGATGGTTACTTTTAGTGCTAGTTTCTTTGTGCTATACGACAAGAGGATGAAATGGGTGCCAATCTTTATTGCTGCATTTGCCTCTATACCGGTCATTGTGTTTGCGGTAATGCAGTTTCCTCTTTTGGTGGATATGTTTCGCTCTATGTATGATTCTCATTATCTGTTTAAGCCCAAGAAACGCATCCTTTACACTACAAAACCGAGGTTACGCTCTAACAACTCGCTCTATGTATGAATATCTCTTTTCAATAAATGTTGATGTACCCTTTAATTAGTTGTATATGTATTTTGTTTTATAACTTACTATGTATTGTTAAACTATGTAGGTTTGCTACTTTTCTCACAATAAATTAGATTTCTATAATGAAAATCTCCTTATTACACCAATTAACATATTGGATAAATTACTTGAAATATATCACATTGTTTGCCAGACATTATTGTCAAAAATACATATTGGAATGTTTTATATGAATTTTTCTTTTTAAGTGTTTTGAAAAGAAATTTGATGGACTGCTCTTCATTAAATTAATGTTATGATTACAATTAAACAGATGTTAATTAGGAACACTTAAACAATTAATATGCTTTGATTGTATCGGGTAAAAATTAACTAATCACCACTTAAAGCCTATAAATGTCTCATAACTGATGTGGCCACATACAATACAACTCCCTTAAGCAGGATCATGAAAACCATGCATTCAGGATGATCAATTTGTGGTTAAGTACAGACGGGGATGGTGTTCCCGTCCATCTCGATCTAACCAATTGTGCTTCACCAAATTTCGTCCACCAAATTTCGTCGCAGTTACCTTTAATAATTTGATCATCCTGATATTAAAAACCTGCTTTAACCTATGTGGAACTTCACCCGGATTGTACTATACTCCAAGAACTCAAGCCATTCCAAATGGTGGCATTGTAGCTTTGAAGATGATCTTACAAATGGATTTGTTCTTAAAACAAGGGCATCGGGGCACGTGTTCATGGTTAAACAATGTCCATTTGAACGGAATTAATTTGCAAGGATAGAAGTTGAACATTTTCATGGCAAAAGATACTGCCTAAAAAATGTTCTATTCCATACGGAAAAAATAATAATAATAATAATCAATCTGTATGAAGTATTAAACGGACACTATAGGTATTTCTCAATTTTGTCGCATAGACAAACCAAGCAAACAACTTCTAAAATGAGTTAATTATTAACGAATGTGTAGCCACTTGTTACGAATCTGAAAAAGAGAGAAATTAAACAAAGTACATGCTTATTCATAATGAAATGAAACTGTAACATTGCATAACGCATTTCAAGAGAACACAACCGTGCATGAGCTTGACAAGCAACATACCGTATATAATTTTAGCCATATCAACATTTTTCCGGCTACAGCTGCTAAATAAAAGACTAATCTTAGTTTGCAGTTCCAAGCCATCCTTCTCTCCTAAACTCACCAGATTCTTCATAAAACCATCCATGAGTTTAGTTGAGTTAGTCTTACTATGAAGTTTCAAGTCTCCTTTTCCACCAACCTCGCAACATGTAACATTGCATAATGCATTTCAAGAGAACACAACCGTGTATGAGCTTGACAAGCAACATACCGTATATAATTTTAGCCATATCAACATTTTTCCGGCTACAGCTGCTAAATAAAAGACTAATCTGTCTTAGTTTGCAGTTCCAAGCCATCCTTCTCTCCTAAACTCACCAGATTCTTCATAAAACCATCCATGAGTTTAGTTGAGTTAGTCTTACTATGAAGTTCCAAGTCTCCTTTTCCACCAACCTCGCAACATTATATATAGATCTCCCTTCACATTGCTGCAATGTGAAGCGCTGTATATACAACTGCAGTGATCGAAAACCGTATCGATCGCCGTCTAATTGATGCTTCATATAGTGGAGCATAAAGCTTGGAGTTCACATCTAGACAATCTTAGAAACAAATTACAAAAGCATGTTAGCACTCTCTTTAACCCTTTCCCTAAAGGCTCAAACTATAAACATGTATATTCACATATATGTCACATATTGTTTATCCATAAAACGTTATGTATATTAACACATATTTCATATTCAAATGGAATTACATCCATAAATATTAGAAAACCATCTAACATGACCTAAAAAAGTAGCATATTAATTTGCAATTGAGTTGAAAACTTAAATATGCCCCAAATCAAATCAAATCAAATTTTATAGGCATGCTCAAATTAAAGGTGTACAAAATTTGGTTTTTTCGCCCAAACTGGTTAGGTTGAACCCGGTTCCGATCTGGGTTATCAAAGTCAAAACTAGTTTGAGTTGGACCCGGTTATAAAGAAGGTCAAAGATCAGGTTAGATTAGTATGAAGCCGGGCTTTGACCAGTTTGATTCGGGTTGAAACATGTTCTAGTTCTTGTCAAACCAATTACTAATCGGTCTCGGTTACAAACCAATCACCATAGCAAGAATATAATATAGTGTTTACCAGAGACCCAAGGAAGGAGACACCTCTGCTGAATCCAATTTAACGCATTTCAAGAGAACCCACACATGATTCTTACTAATCCAAGAATCACCAATCATCATATGGTAATCATGAATGACTTGTCTACCATCGATGTCCATCAAGGCTTTGTACCGACTTATACTAATCTGATCCACTTTTGTGCTTGCATCTACAGATTCTAAACATAACATAGTGTTGTAAGTTTTTATTAAAAATATAAAGAATACTTTGTTCAAAAGACGAAAAATAAACAGATCCTAAATTGGTTCAAGATTAGATGGCTTGATTCGTGATGTATGTTCAGATGATAAATTTAGATTAACAAGAGAGTTGTCAGAAGTTACCTGATTTGGCTCGGAGATTTGGAGTAGAGAAAGCGGCGCACTGAAAGTATAGTATGTATGGATTAGGTCGTATCTATCAATGCCATTTTTATACTCTCAGTTTGGAGATTAGGTAGGTAGGTAGGTTGTGATGACTGATTGAGACTTGATTATGGTATTTTATTTTTTTTTGGAAAATTGAATTTTAATAATTTAAACTATTAGTTATTGGTGAATAATAATTCCAACTAAGAACATTCACATTTAAATCATCAAATTTGATGAGTGGGGTTTTTAAACCATCCGTAGTGGGGGCTTTATAAGGGCTTTATGAGGTCATAAAGCCTGGGAACACCCCCCCCCCCCCCCTTATGCAGGCTTTATGGTTAATTGTTTTTGGGTGACGTTTTGTAGATAACGCTGATAAACAAAGTTAATAGGCATGAGAATTTAAAAAAAACAAATAAACAAAGTTATGGAAAGTTATGGAGGCTTTATGACTACACTTGTTTTTTTTTTTTAAAAACCATAACTCTGACTAGGCGCCACATGATGCATAACGCCCAGGGGTGGGGCTTTAAAGTGTTATAATTCAAGCAGTGGTTTAAAGTGTTATGAATAAATGAGAGATAAAATACACTGATTTTTCTGTATATTTGAACAACTATTGTTTATCCGCTATAATTTTTTAGTATTTGTTGAAAGTGGTTGTGAGTGAAAGAGAGAGAAATGGTAATGATAAAGGAAACAAGAATAGTATTATTTAATTGAAAATAGAGAGAAAATGTAATGATTTTAGTGCGATTTTGGGTTTGGAGATAAGAGATTGTATGTAAATGCTCTAACAATCTAACCAGTGACAATCCAACTTTGAACTTTGTTACCAATAATGATCCCAAACTAACCAACTATTAACTCCGTTAAATTTATGATGATGTGGTATGTTATGTGACAACTAAATAACATTGACATGGATTTCTACATTATATATATATATATATATATATATATTTAAAAATAGCATTTCATTCACTCACAAATAGGGCTGCTCAAAAAGCTCACGGCTCGAAACTCGCTCGAAAAAAGCTCGGAGAAAGCTCGCTCGAAATCGGCTCGATTGTAAACGAGCCGAGCCTAGCTCGACTCGATTTCTAAACGAGCCGATCCTGAGCTAGCATCGGCTCGACTCGAGATCGCTCGATAGGCTCGCTTGATTGGCTAGAACTATTTTATTTTAATTTATTATATATACACACACACATACATGCATATAATTATCGAGCCCAATTATTTTAACACATGGGCTTTCCTTTAATCCAGCCTAATTTCCTTTCTCACTCCATAGTTCATATTCATAATTCTATATACTGAGTAACTGAGATATGAGTCTTCATGGTTCACACACTCAATAATCAACATACGTTCCATTTTTCACCTTAACCTAGCCGCTCATATTCACCTCTGCCGCCGACCGCTGCTCATATTCACCTCCGCCATCGGCCGTCGCTCATAGATAATACTTCTCTGCTTAATTTTGTACTTGGTTTGGTTTAGACTTGTTGAACATATTTTGTTTTCAATGGTGTTATTAGACGTATTTATTTAATTAGTATTTGGTTGGTGTTGATCTTAACGTCATATTTATTTAGTTTAGCTTGATGGTTGCATATAATTTTTATTATTACAGGTAAACTCGAGCCAAATCGAGCCGAGCCGAGCCGGCTTTATTTAAAACCGAGCCGATCTTGAACTCAAATTTTTAGCTCGATTAATAGCTCGGGCTCGGCTCGATTTAAAACCGGAGCTTGAGTTCAAATTTTTAGCTCGATTAAGAGCTCGAGCTCGAGCCGAGCCAGCTTGATTGATTATCAAGCCGAGCTTGAGCTTGCCTTGGCTCGGGCTCGGCTCGGCTCGTGAACAGGCCTACTCACAAAGAGACTGTTCATGAAACTTCAAGTAAGAGTTTTTGATATAATTTTGTTATTAACGCATGTAATCATCAGCCTTTCCTTCATTCCGTTTGTTCGATACTTCTGCAAATCTTCTTTCTCCTCACACTTCACTTTCTTCCCTGCCTATTGAAGCAAAATTATCCCTTTCCTGCCACATTTCACGGTAGGGATTTGTCGATAAAAAAATATGACATAGAGAAACGATCATCTTTCTCTGCCTCTACGCCGACCGCCATCGAACACCACAACAAGCAGGTACTGTAGTTATCTTCTTATAGTCTAATTTCGTTTTTAGGGTTTCTAATTCGGATTTCTGTTGATTGATTGTAGATGAATATGTATATTTCACTTCGATCTCCATCAGTCTAAACACTTTGCTATAGCGTAAGGTACGTAATTTATGTAAATCGATGATTGATTTGTTAGCTGTTAAACACTTTATCTTGATTAGCTCTTTGAAACTCGTCATTGTGACTGTAATTTTGGGGCTATGTCTCTATGATCAAGGGTAAATTAATTTAACATCCTACTTTTAATAACAATAAATAAAATATTTTTTTGTCTATATAATGGTGTGAAATTATTTAGTTAAGTTAAATAACAATAATTTGAGTGTGGGCTTGAAAAGGAATATGGATTAATGAATGGATATGAGCCTAGGGTCCTTGGGCTTGGGGGGTATTTAAGCACCCTTAAACCTCCATAAAACCCTCATTTCCACCAACAAAAAACACACACAAACACTCTCCTTCAAATTCGAATCCAAATCCGAGCTAAAGGAGGGCATATTTCGTGTTTAGGCAATACCAAACAACAAGAAACATGTCTAAATCATGTGTTGACTCAGATTCGAAGCGAAACCGGATCCCAAAAGGTGCGTTTTTAGTTTAAAGGTTAAGTGTTTGAGGTTCGTTTTCCATGAGATTTGATACTAAGGCAATCGGACCATATCATGTAAGAAAATCCCAAACTTTTCCATAAATAGATTGTTGCGCGCGATTTAGGATGAACGAGTGAAGATCAAACCGTGTAAGGACTTAAATGTGAAGTTGTTAAGACCCAGAACCCGTTATGTCGGTTAAAACGGCTCTAATGGGGTTGAAAGAAAACGTTTATAGCGAAAGAGCAGGAAAACCTGATTCGAATTGAATTTATGAAAATTAGATTCAATTGAATTGCCAGAATTTGACTCGATTCGTTTGAAAATTTGACTCGATTCGTTTGAAAACTCGACTTGATCATTTAAAGATGCATTTTCTGATGAATTTTTAATGAATTCTTAACCCAGCCAGGGGCTTTGCCCTTGGACCCTACTAGGAGTTGCCGCCCCTAGGACCCCGTTAGCTTGGGGTTTCACTAACCTAGAAATATGATTTGGTTTTAGAGTAGTTAAGTGATGTTTAAAATTGTTTAAAACAGTTAAATGTGTGCAGCTAAGGAGGGGTGTTGCAATTGAAACAGGATCCAGGTGACTTTCTATCCTCATTCCTTGTTATGTTTTTCAGGGCTGTGTGCATACTCCCATGTACTTAGTTAATACACTTACCTTAAGTGGTAAGTGTCACACCCTCAAAATCCACTAACGGAGTTTTACTGTCAGAGGGTGTGAACTAACAGGATCGGAATCATTAGTTATAATCAAACCATAAGTAAAGTTTTCAAACCACGAAAACATTTAAGTGTAAATAAGTGCGGAAGCGTAAAACCATAAACCAAGTGTTGCGTCACGCAGGACGACTTAAAAACCCAATTAATAATAACAGTTTAAAAACAAGTTTGCATAAACAATAGCGTTCAAAGTAATGCATGATCCTATACCGCGCGCCCGTCTCGGCTACCTGAGAATAACATACTAAAAGTGTCAACACGGGGTTGGTGAGTTCACAAGTTTATATACAATAAAGCGTTTGCATTTACGTTTTGCGTTTTGCGTTTGCGTTACCAGATAGTGTTAAATCAATTATATATCTATAGGTAGCTAGCCTATAAAGCAAGTATTACTAAGTGTTCGACACCGAAGCTGACTGTTTATCATTTGCCTTGCCACCAGGTCTATCCAGACCATGGTAATGTGTTAGCCAAGATTACACCCACTCGACCTCCAGTCGAGTTTAGCGTTGGGTGGGGTTTATCAAACCCAGTAGTACTACTCAACAGTGACTCGCTATTATCCAATACTAAACGGTTCGATGTGTGAAGGACTTCAGTTGTTTCGTTTGCCACTTAGCCTTTACGAGTGATATATAATCTAATAACAAAATCTAAAAGCGTTTTGGAGTATGTATTCTCCCCCAAGTGAAAAGCGTTTAAAAGAGTTAAAAGGGGAACGTGAAACTCACTGTTTGCGAAGAATTCAATAAAACAAGTCACCCAAGTGATGCGCGTCACAGAAAATCCTCACTAGCGTTCTAAAATAACAAATGAGATTTTCTAAGTGTTGTAGCTATTATTGAGTCTCTAGACTCGGCACATAACACCTATGCATAAGATACGTTTCGTGTTTTGTTTGTGAATTGTG